>NC_079910.1:2682734-2982734 GCF_024868665.1 Triplophysa rosa
AAGCCAATGCAAATCTGACAGATCAATCGACACACCTCAGAGCCGTACAGATGCCATGAAAGTGTGCTTACATTATTGCTTTTGTGCTGGTTAACACATTTTCATGTGTGTCTTCTGACAGCGGTCATTGCGACTCCTGAAGTTTGTGGAGAGATGAGAGAGAATTTGTGAATCGCACATGGCCCGGAGCGTCTGACCTCTGTTGCCCCAAGGAAGCCGTTTCCATGACAACCCCCCACTCAGCCGGAGTCCAACCAATCGCTGACGATTGTGAATTCCTGCAGGTTTAGAAAGAGAGAGGAAAAAGTTCTCAATGCACTCGGAGATGATAATATTACAGCCACGTTTGGAGACAAAAATGTGTTCGCCGATTGTATTATTAGAGACTTTATACAGCATTTAACGTCTGGTGGAATGTTTTGTATTTCACAGAAGGAAGAAGTCTTATGGGTTTGGAAAAACAGAAGTGAGTAAAAGTCTTATTTTTGGGTGCACTGTTCCTTTAATTAACACATGGATGGGATGGTGGAAAAAGTTAGATATTTAACTTCTAAATTCTCTTTATTTAACTATCTAAATTACATATCTATATATAAAAAAATCTTCTTTTTGGGACACACTGTTTAATATTCTAATTATTACTAATAATGCATTTATCTACATAAAAAAACATTTACAAAATAAATAACTGGATAAATAACAAAATATACAAAATCATGCACGTGCTTTAAACTATGTTCAGTACATAAAATGACAAATCAGTACAATCCACTGAATGAGTGCGAGAGAGTGCAAAACACTCTTCTGCATCTCTCTCTCTCCTCTCTCTCTCTCTCTCTCTCTCTCTCTCTCTCTCTCTCTCTCTCTCTCTCGCTCGCTCTGTGTGTGTGTGTCAGTCTCGCCCTCTCCCTCTTTCTCTCTGAAGACCATGAGCGCGTTTCTCCTCCTGATCTTCGCGCACACAATCTCTCCAAGAGCAAGGAATAACGCGCGCACTCCGTTTCACAGGAGGTCCGTCTCCACGCGCTGGGAACATCGCTTCGCGCACGTTCGGACTCTTTCATTTGTGTCTGTTTAATTCTCGGTTTTCTCTCTGTGAGGGTCGAAGGTGTTGGAGATGATGCGCGCCGCGTTTGGATTATTCGGCGTCTTTCTCATCGTCTTTGTCCAGCAGCCACACTGCGCTCGTGCCAACAAAACCCCGCAAGGTAAGTTTCGCTGTTATTTCACCGCGCGCGTAATAACGCGCCTTTACTCGCGCGCGATAGCTGCTCCGGCAGAAATGAGTGTTAGCCGAAACTCACGGCAGATAAGTTTGCGTTTTTCTCCGGCGCATGCTGAGACAGGCATGTGAAACATGTTTGAACTGTTTATACTGCGCAGGTGTGTTTATTGTAAAAGTTTCATGATAGATGCAGTTCTGACAGTGATCGTTATGCATCAAACTGTACATTTGCTAGATAGAAATCACAGTTAAAAAGTGTTATAAACAAGACAAGCAGTGACACGACATATAGAATATCACAAAAACTTGAGGGTTTTAGACAAAAAAAGAATTGCTTTGTGCGTTTTGGCTCACTGGTGCCATTAGATTGTGTCAAAGTCTTAATGGAAAGGGCGGATGGTGACCCGAAATAAAGCATAGACTTCATCTAGAGCATCTTTAGATTAGTGAGATCTGAAGTCATCTGACACATCTTTAATACCCAGAGGGACAGACACATCTAGAATAAGGATATCTAGAGTCATCTTAACAGATCTCTAATTCGGAGTGGAAGGATTCTGTCATCATGTATTCAGCATTTACTCCTGTCGTGCATAACCTGCATAAGACTATGTGAAGCACAAAAGAAGATATTTAAAGAAATGTCTCAGTGGTTTTGAGTCCATACGATGGAAGTCGATGGGGTTCAGTTCTGTGTGGTTACCAACATTCCTCAAAATATCTTCTTTTGTGTTCTGCAGAAGAATGAAAGTCATACAGGTTTGATCGTGATTCAACGATGAAAGAATTTTCATTTTTGGGTGAACTATCCTTTTAGTTCTGTATCTTGACGGTGCGACTCCACTGAAATGATGAAATGCAGAGCTCTGACCCTTACACAAGGAGATGTTGCGCTCATCTAGAAGATTTCAGGGGGACGGTTTAGCCAAGCACCCATTCACCTCCATTTCCCATCACTCAGCGACATGCTTTCAGTACAAACAAACGTCAACAAATGGCGACTCCCGGGGCTTCATCCATGCGGACCACATGCTGTACGGTTCCATATGTGGCCGAGAGCTGGACAGCAGCCTCGAAAGCCCTGCTGAGAGTCTTACAGAGGCCATTTAAAGGTATTTAACACCATCAAGTCGAGTATTTAACGCTCGCCTGTGACCTGATCGCGCAGCAGAGTCTGAAAGTGTGCAGGCTGTGATTTTTGTTCCACTTGTTATTTGTAACACTTCTTGCATGGAAACAAAGGCACCGTGTGATAACTTTGCAATTGTTGCACGCGTGCATATGTGTGCATTTAAATTCGGTGACCAAAAAGGCCTCTCTTGGGCCACCGACAACAGATATGGACAAGAGAGAGCGACTGAGAGAGAACTGGAGACAAGAGGAAGGGGGTGGGAAGGGGGGGGGGTTGTTTTGCATCTTGGGTGGTCTGCTTTCCATTGTGGGAAAACTCAATATTTACATTTTGTAATTAGAACTACTTTCACTCTTTCATTTTCCACAACAGGGATGACACACATCTAACAGAGGAAGGTGGCAGTGTCGGGGTTAATGACCTGCACCTGTTCACCAGCACAGGACAGACAGGTCAATGACATGTGCACACGTGTGTGCTTGTGATGCTGGTGCCTTTTATTTGGCTACTGGTCATAGAAAGAAGTCATAGAACACCGAGCTTTATTTATTTTTTTATGTTTTTTCAAAACAGTACATTTCTTCTGTGAACTCTTTTGAACTGAAAGAAATTCAGATGAAATGATGTCATACCCTGAAATTAAAAAATCAAGAGCAAAATAATAAATATATTTTTCTTTCTTTCTTTCTTTCTTTCTTTCTTTCTTTCTTTCTTTCTTTCTTTCTTTCTTTCTTTCTTTCTTCCTGACTCTCTGTTGATTTCTATTCATTTCTATCCATCCATCCATCCATCTTTTTTCTTTTTCTTTGTTTCCTTCTTTTCTTTCTTCCATCTTACTTTCTGTGACTGTCTTTTCTTTCTTTCTTTCTTTCTTTCTTTCTTTCTTTCTTTCTTTCTTTCTTTCTTTCTTTCTTTCTTTCTTTCTTTCTTTCTTTCTTTCTTTCTGACTGTCTGTTGGTTTCTATCCATCCATCCATCCATCCATCCATCCATCTTTTTTCTTTTTCTTTGTTTCCATCTTACTTTCTGTGACTGTCTTTTGTTTGTTTGTTTGTTTGTTTGTTTGTTTGTTTGTTTGTTTCTTTCTTTCTTTCTTTCTTTCTTTCTTTCTTTCTTTCTTTCTTTCTTCCTGACTCTCTGTTGATTACTATTCTTTTCGATCTATCTATCTGTCCGTCCGTCCGTCCGTCCGTCCATCCATCCATCCATCTTATTTCTTTTTCTTTGTTTCCTTCTTTTCTTTCTTCCATCTTACTTTCTGTGACTGTCTTTTGTTTGTTTGTTTGTTTGTTTGTTTGTTTGTTTGTTTGTTTGTTTGTTTCTTTCTTTCTTTCTTTCTTTCTTTCTTTCTTTCTTCCTGACTGTCTGTTGGTTTCTATCTATCTATCCATCCATCCATCCGTCTTTCTTTTTTTCTGCTTGTTTCTTTCTTTCTTTCCTTTCTTCCATCTTACTTGATTGTCTTTTGTTTCGTTTGTTTGTTTGTTTCTTTCTTTCTTTCTCTCTTTCTGTCTGCCTGTCTTTGTTTTTACTTTCTTATTCTCTCTTCATTTGTACAGTATCTTCCATCTGCATTCGAGTTATGTATGTAGTATTATTTAAAATAACGGTGTAAAACACATGGACTTTTATTAAAGTTTGTCAGGACAGTATTGATTAAACACACATGTAGTCTGTGAGCATTTTTAAACTTCATCAGTGTCTCCATCAGTACCAGTCGCTCATGATGATAATGCAATGGGAAAAGGGCCTTTTGAACGTCGAATGATGGATCTGTCCATGTTATTTGACTAGAAGGATAAAGAGAGAAATGTTGGACACGTCTTGCCGGTCGCTAACACAGCGCCAAGGCAACCAGTGGTGAGGATGTGACATGCCACAGCGGTATGTGTGTTGATGTAACCTCTCCTGTCGCTCTCCGTCTGCCCCGAGGTACAACCCCTGCCGGGCAGCCCTGCTGGACATCTCCAGTGTGGGAAATACACATTTCCCTTGAATAGCATGAGCCGCGAGACGAGGCCAGCGGCGGAGGCCTGCAGGGAGGGGTGGCGTGACAGCGGTTCGCCTCTTTCTCTGTTTGGGGGTTTGTTTGCTTTGTGTAGCCTTTCACTCAATGAAGTTGGAGTTCTTTTGTGAACGAGGAGTCGTGGCCTTGTCGGAGGCGGGGACGGATGATCTTGTGCTGCTAGTTGCTCCAGAGATTGATTTAGAGAATATCTGTCGCTGAAAATTCGTTTGTGAGATTTCTTCTGAAAAATCGTTCAATTCAGATCTCAACAATGTCTCAAACTGTTCTGTTTTTTAAACGCAAGATTTTTAACAAAACTTTAACTTCTCCCAAGTTGTTCCAAAAGCAAATTAAGTACACAGCCCATAGGAAAAAATACAGATGAGTTCTCGTCTCTTTAATAATGCACCTGTTTCAAAAGATATTATCTCAAACTGCGCTCTTTATTTCTGCAATTTAAGTCTGCAATTGAAAGTGATGACAGAATGAAAGAAAATCAATTCTCATTCTTAAATTCTATTATGTTTCCAGGTCTCATCTCATTTGTGTCTATTTTTAGTATTTTTTAGGGAAAAAAACACCCAAGACGAAGTTAATACTTTCTGAAGCATTTGCATATTCTAGACTTTACGTAAATCCAGAAAATGTATTACATTTATTTTGTGGATACACTATATTAACATTTTTGGTTAATATAGCGAACATTTATCTCGTCAGTCATTTTTATGTAGATAAGATAAAAAATCTTTCGTTCTGCACATCTTTGTCACAAATGTCTGTTTAACTCTCAAGTCTTTCCTTTCACGCTAACATTTGTGTCCCAGAGCAGAATCTGCATTTTTGAGGCGGAACTTAAAATGCTTATAGTCGGCCACATGGTATAAAGCGTGTTTGCTGCTCAGTTTTAAACTTATAGGCCCGGTTTCACAGACAGGCCTTAGTTAAATTAAGATATTTAAGTCGTTTTTATAAAAATGCCCTGGATAAAATCATTACTTACATTTTTAGGATATGTCAGGGCAAGTTTTTTTCACAGTTAAGACAGCTCAAACTTTCGTTTTAGTCTGGGACTAGACTTAAGCCTTGTCTGTGAAACTGGGCGATGGTGTTTCTGCTTCTGGAAGAGTTTATGAGAGTTTTACAGCGCTGTCATGCTCTGATCTCTCTGAATAGTGCTTTTATATTATATTACAAGAGATCAAACACTCCATCATCATCATGTTGGAGAAATGTAATGCTTCATTAGATGGATTATTCATGTTTTGTCATTTATTACTGTTGTGGCAGTAATACTGTGTATTTGATAAAAAAATCACGACACTGAAAGAGAACCAGAAAAACAGTTTATTGTTCAGATGTTGCTCTTTCATAGCTCAGGAGATTTGATGGAGTGCTCAGTTGTGTTTCATTTAAATAGTAATTTTCATTTGTGTTTCATTTAAATAATAACAATAAGATGTTTCTCCTAATAGTGCTTAGGAGAAGTAAAGACAGAAAAAAGGGACAATTGTGGAAATGCATAAAGAGTATGGAGGTGTAAAATAGATGTAGATGGTAGATCTGTAGATTGTTGATTGCAGACTTGACAAATCTGAGCTCAGTTTGTCACATCATTGACATCTCTTCTGAAACTGACAGAGACATTTGTGAGATTTCTGACTCTTTTTCTCTGGAGAAATATCTGAGACACGGATGAGACTCAAGCAAAAAATTCAATTTGCTTTCCATTAAATGTATAGAATGAATTAAGATACGGTATTAACGAGATCTCATCTGTGATTTTTCTTTCTTCTGGGCAGGCTCCATGGTATTATATTTATAAAGATATTTTTTTGAATATCGTGCTAAATTAACCATCACTATTGCACATTAGGGAATGAACAGACCCATTTAGTGTAAAACTTAAAAAATATGTAAATATTAATTCATCTGAATATTCATTTTCCCTCTCACACCAGGGAAAACACATGTACTTTACGTGTGAAAAAAGCAAATGAACACCTAGCACGATCAGTCAAACTGACTAATTTATTTCAGGACGTGTTGTTGAGATCATAGAGCGTCTAGACTTCATGGAGTAGAAAATTCGTTCTTAATTTACACGTCCCACATGTATATGACTTCGTTTTTTCAGTTAAACACAGACAAATCATTTTATATTTAAATGCGGCCATGTTATCTCCTCAACACGGAAAAGCTCCAAGCAGCCCAAACGCGCATCATTAAAGTGATCGTCCAAGTACTCCAAATGATAAACATCCGGCGTGACACGAGGGCGAGAAAACGGAGAGAATTTTCACATTGGGAGCACTTTTCCTTTAAGCAGAGGTTTGGAGATGAATGTCAGGTGGTGTGAAACAGTTAATCTGCTCGGCAGACAGCTCTGCGAGTTTCTTCTCATTGCAGTCATCATTAGGAGACAGAAGGAAAGCAAACATGCCGGCTCTAATTAGCGGTAGAGCTGAAGCAAAAATACACACCGCCTTTAAGGGCTTTACAGTCGAACATACAATTACTAAGTCTAACGTGACACGGCTGGGTTTGGATCATTAAGAGTTTACACTGATAGTGCGGTCGGGTTGAGGGGAAGTGTGCAGACCACATCTGTACGTGTCAGTGAGCTCGTGAACGCGTCACGCGGGGAGGAAACACGTCTTAATTGAAGCTTTTTGTGGTGGAATTAATCCATTAAGCGACCGCTTTTTCTGCCTTTTAACACCCTGCGCGCTTTATTGTTTAGTTGAGGGATCGTAAAACAGTGAAAGATTCACGCGAGGAGGTTTTAATGTTGGACGCTGGACGATGTTGTGCTTCCCTGAATCCTCACATCTACGTGTTAAAATCCACAGCGTGTGTATTTTAAGCGTCTGAGTGACTCTCTGTTGGCAGGGGTGGAGTAACACAAGACACACAAACGCACAGGGCCCCGGTGAAGTCAAGGGCCTCATGAACATCTCATCATAACAGTTATTGTACTGAGTTGGCTTTCTATGCATTACACCAGTAAGCTTTGTGTGAATTATTTTACGTTTCGGCGGTTAATGTTTTACTAGATTATTTGAGTTTTCTGGACCATCACATTTGTGTTATTTTTATGAACGTGTTGTGATATACTATGAAGTGGTATTGGTAACACTACAATAAGGAGGTATTTGTTAACACGAGTAAATGCATTAGCGAACACGAACTAACAATGAGCAATATAGTTTTTCAGCATTTATTAATTTCTGTTCATGTCAGTTAATATCAAAACAATTGTTATTTTTTTCTTTTGATTTTAAAAATGTATTAGTAAATGCAAAAATTAACACGAAGAATAATAAATGTGGTAGACATTTGCTCATTCATTGTTGATCTTAGCTAATACATTAACAAATGCAAACTTATCACAAAGAGTCACTGTGAAATTTATGTTGGGATTATCTGTTGTGGAAAATACATTCTTAAATATATTATGCAGTGATATTAGAAAACATCCCTCACATTCGCTTCCGAGATGCAGAACTATCTAAACTCCATCACAATCTTTCAAGAGTTATGATCTCCACATCATATTATACTTTAACCCATGTAAATGATTGTCTCATTTGTATCTTTTTATTGATTTCACACCTTGTGAAGAAACACCTGCGATAAAGTCAACACGAAACACAAGTGATAATCCAGTAACATCCCCTGAGCTATGACAGAGCAGTTCTCTGGCGATGTTTATTTGCATTAATTATACAGATTTTACATCGCTGTGGATACAGTCGAATAAATATTTATGGCCTCCAAATTTTCTCAGTGTAACACCCTCTTATACAAAAATGTCAAAGTTAATTTTATCTCTTGTTTGCGCGAGTGACTTCACCTCAGGCTGGCAGCTGAGACACGCGAGACCCAGAGGAAAATCTTATTGCTCAGATGTTGTTCATAGCGTTCTCCGTTGTGTTTCATTAAAGTATCAAATTAGTCTCAAATGCTTCTCATGCTTATAGGAGAAATACAAATGGAAACGGAGGTGTAAAATAAATGTAGAGTGTAGAGGTTACAGAATGTGAATTTGTGTGATTTTGATGAGAAATGTTTGAGTTCATATTGAGATCTTCAATAATATAGACTTTTAATTCCAGACTAGACATTTTGTCCGATTTCTGACTCTTTTTCTCAGGTGAAACATCTGCAAACGTTTGCTCTCTCATTGATGTCTAGGAGAAATCATTTTTGATTTTAAAGAGATCTGTGATTTATCTCTCTTATGGAGAGGCGCAGCATCAACGAGGAACATCCAGACGGTGTCTGTGAGCGAGCGAGACCAGCAGCTGAGGAGACACGGCTCTTCTCATCCTATTTTTCAGTATGAAAAGGTTCTTTAGGCTTTACTGATTTTAAAATTAGATGAGAAAAAGTGTTGCTTTGAAACATCTGAACACTTGAGTTCAACACTGGAGATCTCCTCTTCATCGAGTGGGAATTCAGAACATTGCAAAGATTTGCAAAGCTCAAGACTGTTGTCTGTGTAGATAACTTGTTCAAGTCAGTATAGCGAGATTTGTAAAGATGTTTTTGTATTGAGATTGATATCAAATATATAAACAAATGTTCGTGCGCGTTTGTCGACGAGTCTTTATGCATCTTGTCTTTCAAGCTCGAGAGAGACTTTAGAAAGAAGAACACCTGAATCTTAATGAACCGGCTCTCGCTCTTTAATTTGGCATTTCTCATGTTTCACGGATGGTCGTGTCCTCAGACAAGCTGTGTTGGAAGTTAAATTGGTGCGGATCATCCGTCAGGGGCCCTGCAGGTGACGCCCGCAACCGCCACGTTATGAAAAACACCGTTCTGGTGCGCCTGATAATCCCACTGCTTTTAAGAAAACACAGGCCGGGCTGTCAGAGAAAACCGGCGGCTTACGAGCACTGATGTCAGACACGAAGTAGGATTAAACCGCAGGAGGAAGGTTTCTGCGCATAAAGAACTGTATGTCATTCTGTGGAGTCTTGTTTGTTTGATATTGAACGTCAGCGTTTCTGGAAGCGGCGGCACAATGGATGGCTTTATTCATTTTAATTCTCTTCTCTTGGTCTGCAACACATTGTTCCCGCTCAAGGGAATTAATTCTTTTCATGAGACGTCCTTCCATTTGTTGTGGTGCGTTTATCGATATCAGGGCACAGACGCCCCGGGCTCGGCAGCCGCAATGTCAGTAAAAAACGCTGTGACTCACATTTTCCTTCATGACATCAAATTAATGCCTTCTACGGTCCCAACAACACGCAAACCAAACGCGCACACACACACACACACACACACACACACACACGCACGCACGCACGCACGCACGCACGCACGCACACACGCACGCACACACGCACACACGCACACACACACACGCACACACACACGCACACACACAAGGCCTACATTAACTTCTGAGCCCTGCACTATAAGCATCTTTCTTATTTATTTCTCTTTGATGTTTGTAATCAATAGTGCCTTTAAAACTTTAAAAACAGCAGATTTATTTTCAGGTATTTTTCAGGTTATAGATCTTGTAATTTCACTGAGAACGTTTTGTGCTGAAGAAACTCTGAAAATGTTAATTGATCTATAAGTTTTACTCGGTGGTGTAAACAAAGCATACAGCCTGATCTCACAGGAACTATATTGCGTGGTGGCTAATTTATGTGAAATCTTACAATGCGAAGCATACAAAAAACTACAGTAATTATAAGTAGAACCATTATGTGCAAATGAGACTCTACTAAACATATGAATGAGAATTCATACGAATTCCCGGGAGATTTTTTTGAATGGACGCAATGGTTTTGTTGTTTACTGGTTGCAGTTGTATGGGGAGGATTTTGATTTTAACTAACAAATCATTTGTTATAGAAAAGTTACATTTCAGCTACTCAGCTACTTTCCAAATGCCTTTTATGAATTGATTGTATTGTTTTAATTTTTAATTCAGACCCGAAACCTTCAAAACAGCATTTTTAAAGCTACACAAAATCAAGCCAAACTAAACTAACGCTTTTTAATATTGATTGTTTAAATATATTTCTTCCCTTTTTTGTATGCAAATTACCATTGCTTCTCAGCTGTGGCATCATTGCAACATGCGATTAGAAATTATTTTGATACTTAGTACTTTGCACTTGGTTATTAACACATACAGTGTTAGTGAGGAGTGTGCAAATGAAAATCTGACATTTAAAAAAATTGAAAATACGACACATGCAAGCTAAGGTGTGAAGAAGACAAAGTCAAGATGTCATTGAAACGTGTTTGATGCCATTTTCTTTTGTGATGCAATCACAAATCATTTCACTTAAACAGAATACTACAGATTTGACCAAAACAAGATTACAGCAGAAAATAGTCATATTGAACCAGAAGAGTGATGGAACTCTATGTCTGCTTATGTCAACATGACATATCGAACGTATCTTTATGGCTCTTTTCTCAATTTAGTCTTCTGTTTTGCCTCTGTTCCGTGAATGTACGCACGCATCGTGTCTAAATTCTCCCTGCACACCCTTTTTGACCCGACCTCTCAGAGAGTTCATTTATTGGGTCGTAATATAAACAACATGCCTCAGATTACGTCTGCAGTGTTGCTCTTGTGGGATTGAGAGGTTATTGGAGTCGCTCTTTGTAGGCCACATGGAGCCGGCGCCAAGCGTATCAGATCTTGAAAACGCAGTTCAGCGATGGCCTATATCTCAGAGGGCGCTGGGTGGCACATTGATGCCCAGATGATGGTCAGCGTTCAAAGCTCTGAAGCTCACAGCTGGTGTGATCCACTTGCTTTGATACTTACTTTGATAATACCATGGTATCTTGGTATACAGTATATCATGGTATTGAACAGTATTTACATTTAGATTGATTCATTTGGCAGATGCTTTTATCCAAAGCGACTTGCATGTAGAAGAGCATGCAACATTTTGTTAACTTTAAACAGCATTGTATCTCGTGCGGTATCATGGGTAAAAAACACGGTAATACTATGGTATTTCATCAGAAGAGTTCCATATGGGAGATTTCAGTTTTATTCAGTAATTTTCTTGGGTTTAGAGCAAATCTAAACTCGATTTCAAAAACTGTCAGATATTTTTCCTGAGAAAAAGAGTTAAAAATCTCACAAATGTCTCCATTAGTTTCAGAAGAGATGTCAACAACGTCTCAAACTGAGCTCAGATTTGTCAAGCCTGCAATCAAACGTCAATATTATTCTCAATTATAATCTCAAATGGCGTTTTTCCACTGCATAGTACTGCACGGTACGACGCGGCACAGCTCACTTTTGGGGTTTTTCCACTGGGCACAGTACCTAGTACCTGATACTTTTTTTTACGACCACCTTGGTTGAGTTTCCAAGTTTACCGATACCAAAATGTGACGTGTTCACACACAGATCACTGATTGGGCACAGAGAATCATTACCAGCGTCATTGGATTTGCAACACAAGTATACGCATTTTAATTCGTAAAATTGGCATTCCGTTATATGTTTTGTGACTGTAATATAGAGATTGAGCCCCTAAACGCTATGCTAAATGCAAGATTCTTGCCCTCGTGGACCGTCGAGCAACCCAAATGATCGTTGTCTGCACTTTCCTGTAAGATTTCCCAAACTCTCTGGTTTTTTTCAGCAGTATTTCGTTTTGCTCCCATCCGCCATGGATATGCTCCATATATCTCCTGTGTTGTGCGTGTGTTTATGTCACGTTCACAATGATGTTACGGGAGTAGAGGCGACACTAACTTTATAATCCCCACCCATTTTGAAGCAGTACTAAAGTGCAGTGGAAAAGCAAACTGAGCCGAAGTGAAGTGGGCTGTACCGAGCCGAGTCGTACTAAACCTGACGGTATCATGCAGTGGAACAGCGCCAAATATAAACTCAAACATTTCTCATCAAATTTACCCAAATCCTGATTATTTTACCTCAACAATCTTTGTTTTATACCTCCATAATCTTCATGTATTTCAACAATTACACTCTCATTTGTTTACATTTGTATTCCTCTAAACAATTTTAAGAAGAACACAGCGTATAAATACAGTTTAGTCAAGAAAGGACAGGAGATGGTCGGAAAACGTGCGACATGAGCTCCTCGGTGTCCTCGTCCTCGGTGTCGGACACATCAGATCGTGTGCTCACGGCCTTGTTAACATTTCAAGAGAAGTCAAGCAGAAAGTATTTATGGTTGATCATTAATGAGCGATAAACATTTAAAAGCACAATTTATCAAGCATCAGTCTTCTTTAATGAAGTATTACAGATGAGGAACAGCGCAATGAAGATCTGTCAGAGACAGTCTTGTTATAGGACAGCGAGATGAATGTGTGTGTATTTGTGTTTGTGTGTGCGTTTGCGTGTATTTATGTGTGTGTCTGTTTACAGACTGCATGTGTTTACATTCCGGGGAGATGGTCCAAGCTTCAGAGGCTGCAGTTAATGAATGGAAGGAAATGCTTTATTCTCCTCAGTAATGGAAAAACACTGTGAAAATGAAAGGTCGCGTTTGGTGCCACGAAGTTGCCGTGTGCCAGCTCGCACCGAGATGGGACAATATCCCTGACGCCGCGAGAAGACCCTGGGAAACTCTCACTGTTAATAAAGTGAAACCTCGCCTTTGGTTTACAAAACCGAGTGAGCTCTCTCTGTAGGCATCACACTTCTAACACAACGTTTGCTTTAAAATGCAGGATGCATAATTATTTCTGTCTATGCTGAACAATGTTTGTGTTTCACTATACAACATTAAAAATGTATTTTGTGACCTGCATCGAGAATGAAGTCAGAGTTTAAAGACTCATTTAAAAAAATGTAAATTCTGTCATCATTTACTCACCTTCATGTCATTTCAAACCTGAATGATTTTCTTTCTTCTGCAGAACACAAAAGAAGATTTTTGAAGAACGTTGGTAACCAAACCACACTGAACCCCATTGACTTTTATTGTACTGAGACATCTCTCAAAATATCTTCTTTTGTGATTTGCAGAAGAAAAAATAAGTTTTTATTTTGGGGGTGAATTTTGCTTTAAGAATGAACTGATGGGGTTAGTCATATTTGACATAATGGATAAGCAAACCTTGATGTGCAAGAAATCATTTTTTCCCCTTTGTGCAGGTGCTTAAACATCAATAAATTGAAACTAAAACGTGAGATCGTCTGTGATAAGTATCCAAAAAAGACGTTTTTCACCAAAAAGATGTCAATTATCTCTAAACTCCAGCTTCCCTGTTTGACCCAGTTCGTCTGGCTGTCGTCTTTCAGATGTTTTCACGTGTTTATTTTCTGTCGTGTCCTTGATGGAAACATCCTCGGGCATTTTTAGGTGCAGACGGTTTTCATGTCGGGATCTCGGCTCCGCTCAGCGTTGTCGGATGTGCCTCGAGGGCCATGAGATAGCAATCAAGGATTTTGTCATTAAGATAAGATATTCTTCTTACGCTTGGAAACGGTCAAAAGAAAACCTGACTTCATGAAGCCCGTTTTATTGCCCGAGCACGTATTGAACATCACAGGTGGGATGTGATGGAGACAAGTTCATATTATAAGCGCGATTCTATGGCTTATGAATGAAAAACAGAGATTACGTTGGAAGGGTGTATTTGTTCTGGAGTTGATAAGATCTCATTGAAAGAAGCCATTGAAGCTGGTTTGTAGGAACAACTTGTTCGTGTCATTCTTGAGCTGTAATGGTTCACTGAAGCAATCTCGAAGATGCCCAAAACACTTCGACTTTAGAATGAGTCATGTATTTCTTCTAGTCTGAATTGATGGCTTCTCTAGATTTGAAGTTAAGATTTGTGCACTGTAAAAAAAAAGATAAATCTGGCAGAAAATTACCAGTACATTTTCCCTTTATTTTACAAACATTTCCGTTAATGCTAAAATGTAATTTAATGCTGTGCAAAATGTAAGATACAGGGAAAACAGCTGTAAAAAATGATTATATTATATTAATACAGTATATTGTGCACTACTTTTACAGATTTTTTTTAGAGTGTGGTATTTGTGTTTTGTAGTTCACGTGTGTCATCTATTGATATTTACATCATCTTTATTTGAAAGTCACTGGCTATGTTTGTAAGTACTAACTTTCTTCTGAAGGGAATGTTGATAAAAAGATGAAAATTCTGCCGTCATTTATTCACCCTCATGTCGTTCAAAACCTGTATATGAAAAGGAAGATATTTCAAGAAATGTCTCAGTTGTTTTATTTCCATACAATGGACGTCAATTGCACTGCAAATCTGAGCTTTAAATAAGCGTTTTATTGTTGTTTAAAGACTGCCAGCATCACTCAGCACTTACAGTAGCGCTGCATTTACATCGTGTTAAAGACGCCTGGCCGTAACACAAATAGAAGCGGGCGATATTTCTTTTACGAGGCGCTCGGAGGACAAACACTGAGTTCCTTCATTAGATGCAGAGGCTCTGGGAAGAGACGGCGGAGGGGTGGATTCTAAATTCTGCTCTTACGTCTGCATTTCTCCAACACCCTTTTTTCTTCCGTCTCGTCTCTTCGTCGCCTAATAGACCATGAGATGAAGACTTTGTGCTGGTTTTGCCTGCGCCGGTCTGCCAGGTCACACACCCTACTCTCTCTCTCTCTCTCTCAGAGCAATTAAACATCGCTCGGCCCGCTAACGGATGTTTGGCCAGAAACGAGAGGTTGTCCCTGCGCTACTGTTTCTGGCTCTCCACCAGCTCATGTGATTGGCTGCCAAACTTGTGAGGGCAAAGTTAGATCCACTCTCTTACATAATATTTATTTAGATGGCGGAACAAACTAAGTGTGAGTGTGATGTGGTGGAGCTACTTTTAGATTTACTTGAGCGAAATTTGGCTCACCTCTTGAACACACAACACTGTATACAGTACATGTGTATGTTCTTACTGTTGCTTTATTAGGTGTTGTTAAACAGGTTTCATAAAAGGATTTGTCTTTTTAACGTGATCTGTCTGTCCTCTATGTTGCAAGTACATAAAAAAGCAAAATGCGTATTTCATTCATGTATTTGAAACGCGCTTTCATCTGAAGCAACTTCGGACATTGTATTCGGTCCATATATTTATCGGTGTGTTTTTTGGAATCAAACCGTTATTTCCTTATTAACAACCCATATTTATTTATTTACAATCGTTTCAAGTGTGCCACATTATATATTTGCGTTTGCAAGCAATATATAATTGTAGAGCAATGCAAAGATCATGGGTTCGATTCACAAGGGACACTCAAACTGATATAAAAGTATAGATTGAATGCAAGATGCTTTGGATAAAAGTATGAGACACAATAACTTGTATAAGCATGTGTGTTGCATAAACATACCACGATTACAGTTTGGGACATACTCATAATAATTTCAGATACTATTTAGACGGATAATATTTGAATTGAGACGCACGCTTATTGGCCGTTTCTCAATTCCAAGAACTCAAAGAACGGGCTTGTGTTCTTGTGTAGACCGGTCTTGCGAGGCAGCCTCGGGAGAACGAACTTGGATGGACGCGCCGTAGTGACTTCTGGGACTTCAAGCGGATTCCGTAGGCTATGGCTAGAAGGGATACAGCTACCTCCACTGGGCATGCGCACTTCAATACCACATCATTTTTGTCGCACTGACAACAGTTAATTACTATTTTTTATTATTGTAAGGTTAGTTTTAGGGTTGGGGTAGGTGTGGGCATTAGCTAATGTAATTTATTGTCATTTTATGGCGAGATTTTGGATCACTTCCGGCTGTAACTGTATCCCTTCTAGCCACAACCGATTCCGTAGGTGCGCAAGGCTTCATAGGACGCATCCTTGATATCGAGAACACATCCGGGTACTTTCATGCGTTCTTTGTTCTTGTGATCTTGAGAATTGGAACCGGACTTTGACGGTCATTGATGACGTAAAGCGAGAACATGAGGACACAAGACCGCTGAAGAACGCATATTGAGAAACAGCCGTTGTTTTGGAGTTTTCATTGTTTTAATTATCACATCCTCACAGTCAACCTGGTTACCCCGCGATGCATGTTATAAGCCCGTCTCTTCATTTTGACATTATTTTTATAATATTGATTGTTACATTTGACATCATAATAATTGACTGTTAAAATACCACGTGCTAGATTTTGTCATGTAGCCTACTGTGTAGTCTGAAGTGATTCCAAGGATAGAGCTCAGTGCAGACAATAGTATGATAAAAGATTAATAGATAAATTGGTCAAGTCCGTTACTAGGCTTCGGCCTTAGCGCTCACTAAGATGTTTTAAATATGAAATTTAAAATTAGAGAGTTGAACATGTTCAACTGAATGTTCATTATTTCATTCACTTCTCTCTCTTTATCTCCACTCTTTTATCTCTCTTAGGAGTCAATGAAAACGTCATCAATGAAGTTGGTGAATTTAATGAAGTTGGTCGTTATGAAGTGGTGCATGAATGTGGTTCATGTAAACAATTTGTTTGTGTGTTCAACTGATAATTTGTTATTTAATAAAATATACACAATCTTAAATCTACCCTGAGTCATCATTGTGTCTTCACTCTGTACTTGAAATGTGGTTAATCTAGTGACTGAAAAGGCTATACCATGATTTATTGTTTATTTTACTTGATGTGTTATATGTAATAATTTCTCAACATTATGCTGTTAGCATTAAGGTTTAATTGTAAGAAATAAATATGTATTTGGGATTAATAAAACTTTTAAAAAATCTAAGTAGTTAGAATTGGGTGGAAATACTGTCTTGTGCACTTGTTTCGGTCCTTGAGACTGCGGTTCTCAAAACTCCGATTCGGTAGGTGGCGCTGTCACCAAAAAAAATAGGGTCCTATAAGTGCGGTCCCAAAAGGTCCTGGAATTGCGGCCTCCGGTATTGCAGTCGGATAATATTGATGAAAAACGCGAATGTACCCAGCCAAAAGGCCAGGTAAACAATGCTTATTCCAAAAGAATAGCGAATCTGGGTTTATGTTTCACCCGCGGTTGAACACTGAAGTGAGAGGATGAGATTAAAGAGCGACGCGGGGTTCATATTTGTTTTGTCAGTCAGGTAACTTACAGTATGTGTTGTCATGTTCACGTTTGTTGGACAGGTGTGTAATGTTATCGTTGCCTCAGTAGTAGCGTTGCAATGTACGCACAAGCAGTTTGTGTTCACACGAAATTCTACTGTTGCTGAAAACTAAGGCTTATGGTCTGTGGGACTGAGCTTTGAATAACTTTTTGTCTAACATAAGCGGGCACAAACTAAATAGATAGCTGTCAGATCGAATCAGTCATAATGGTAAAGTTAAGTTTTAAGAAATTTGTACGTTTATGTTTATAAAATGTTCATTTAAAGTTGTACATACATATTTACTAGCTAATACTTTGAGTGAACGCCGTGTTCACAGACAGTTACAGTGAAAGTTAACGGGCTACGCTTATGAATATTAAACGCATGACGTGACATTCACCAGAGCCATTGAGAGAGAGATTCGCGTCTTCTCCGTTGACTCCAATGGAACAGTTTTTTCACAGCAATGGAGGCTCTCAATAGTTCCCGGAAGTTACTAGTAACGCATGGAGCTGCGACTAAGAGACCAATTGAGGTAAACTTCTAACCCATGTAAAGACGAAAGCCATTTAATGAATAAAAAAATGAAATAAATAAAGCATTTAAAGAGAAAACATAACTTCCTGGAACTATCTGAAGGCTCCACGAATCACGTGACACGGGCTCTCAATAGTTCCCGGAAGTTACTAGTTACGCATGGAGTTGCGACTAAACAGACCAACTGAGGTAAACGTTTAACCCATTTAAAGACGAAAGCCATTTAATGAATAAAAAATGAACGAAATAAAGCATTTAAAGAGAAAACATAACTTCCTGGAAATATCTGAAGGCTCCATGAATCACGTGACGCTCCAGCATTTTGGACTTCCATTCACTAAACATAGTCTAATAAACACACCATATAAGGGCATTAATAGTTCTTCAGGTACCTGTCGCTTCCTAGAGGAACGCAGACTTTACATCAAAAGTTGACCTTTTCAAAGATGATTTGTGTCATGTCTGTGCAGGTGGACTCCAAAAATGTCTGCGTGAAAACATACTTTATTTCTCGACCTGGAGGGAATAAACATTTGTGCACACAAGTATATTCATAATCTGGATATCTGAGCATTTATTTTAGATCAACACTTGGCAAAACAGTTAATGTATAACCAAAATACGGTCGTTTTTAGCACAATGTTTTAAAACGGCCATAACACACGTGGTTTCTGCCAATCTCATATTAATCTTGAGTACCTATAGAGTAGTATTGCATACTTCGTATCTTCGAAGAGTATTTAGTTTGATCACATTTATAAAAGATAGATACAGCTGTACAATTATTTCCGAATGCATACGGCGCTTGCGGGGGGGAGGGGTAGGCTGAACTAAAGCACGTGCGCACCTATTGCCAACAAAACACAAATCAGTTTCACTCACCGCTGCGGTTCATGTCTGGCATCTTTTAGTGCAGGGACCGCTCCATATATCAAACGATCTCCAAATCCAGCTTTATATCCACTGTTTATATAACATTCATCACCCAAATGCAGTGAACATCTCTCTCTCTCTCTCTCTCTCTCTCCTGCACACAAGTGAAAGTGACGTCTGCGCATGCTCCTTCTCCTGCTCTCCTTGCTGCCGCGTGCTTTTCCGGGAGAATTGTCCAATAAGGGACTAAGAAAAATTGTTACGAAACAGTTTTATATGTTCGAAAAAAAACTTTCCGAAACCTGTACGATCGCTGGGGGAGTGTATCGAGCACAGAAATACTACGTAATACGCCCAACTCGTTTTTTGACAAGTTGACCATGTTAAGCGTGAGAAGACAGCACGTTTAACATTGTAAAGAAGTCAGAATGCATGAAACACCGTTGCGCCACCCCTTTAAGTTTCCGTCTTCATTCTGACATCATGATATATAGCACATACCTCAATATACACTATATTATAAATAAGTTCTTGCCTTTCTCAAAAATGGCTCTCCTAATAGTTTGGTAGGAGCCTGGTGAAATGCCAGCATGTCTGATGTTGTGGAGGGTCTTGATTTTGGGGGTGGGTTTATCTGCAGAGCATAAAATATATTTTGAGAAATGGTCCATAAAAAGGAAATAAATGCGAGTCAATGTTGTTAGCTTACAGTTCTTCAAAATATCTTTCTTTGTGGTCTGAAAAAGACACTTTCCTCTTCCATAAATAGCACGTTCAGCACTGTAAAGGAAAAGTAATGCCCGTCAAAACCTCTCGAGTCACATTTTAAAATGTGTTGCTAGTGGAAAACGCAACCTCATAAACAGAGGGTTTAGTTACATAGGAATATAATATGGACCGGGAATACTTTATTGAGAATTCTCAAAGGTTTATGTTTTTAGGTCAACGGGGAGAAACATTTTCATAAAGTAACTGTAACGCAACCAAAGTTATAAAGACGTTTTATATTCTTAGGTATTTCTTTGAAATATGGAGAGGTAATCTTCACAGCGTTTCGCACATTTGGATGAGGGTTTGACTGGAAGTTTGGTTTTCTTGTGATGAAATAGCTGAAGTTTAAAGCAAAGAGACATATTTCAAGGTGAAATGAGTAATTTCTTCAGCACTAGTAGCACCAAACAAAGTCACAAAATTATGATTGGTTTCCCAAACATTCCTCTTGTCTTCCAATGGTCTATATAGAGAAATTTAGACTGTTTACAATGTTTCGGTGTTGAGATGTTTTGATGGCAGTAGTGTTTACAACTTTTGATGTTTTTTGTTTTGATGGTTTAGTTGTAGGGAAAGACCCCGTCTTCAACATATTCAAAGATAAAATGATACAATGTTTTTATTCTTTGCTCTTTAAAAATCGTCTCAGCACGTATATAATTTTATAGCCGTCATCGTAATCTTTTTTCGACTCTGTGATGTTGAAAGAGACAAAAGAACAAAACACCCAGAAAAGAAGCTTGGCATCATGTGTCCTTTAAAACCGGCCTGCCTCTCTTGAGTGCTCTGGAAAGTTCTCTCTAAACTCTCCTAGACAGATTAATACTGACATGTTTATTTTCTCTGTAAAACAGAATTTGTGTTACAACCACTCAAGCTCTTATTTTGGCTGGTTGTGATGTATGGAGCAGAAGACAGGGTCAGTTTCAACTATTTTATTATACTAGCAATATATTTTATTCCCCGGGACACAATGCTGATTTGTTTTGTTGTGAGCGTGATTGCAGCTAATTGCTCCCCTGATTGGTTCTGCTGTGTGACCGGGATTGTGGGTAACTTGTATGGTTCATTCATTTACAGGTTTGTATATAAATGTTATTTTGGATAGGGAGTCTAGCTGGTTGGTTTGGATAAGTGTGGTTGTGGAGAATAAATCTTATTGGCTCTGTTGTACTAGCGTGATTGTGCTTAATGAATCTTATTGGTTCTGTCGCATAGCGTAATTTTGTTTAAAAATGAGTAATATAATGACTAATGCTGCTGTAAAGACATCCATCACCACTTTCATGTAATCAGCAAAGAGATTTGCACCCGTGTCATTAATTCTAATCGTGAATCTGAATTCAAGAGTGATTGGTAAGAGTTGTACACGTGTGATTGGTTCTTTTGAACAAGCATAATTGTAGTGAATTAATTTGACTGGTTCTGTTGTACAAGCGTGATTGTGGAGAATGCATCTGATTGGTTCTGTTGTACAAGCGTGATTGTGGAGAATGAATCTGATTGGTTCTGTTGTACAAGCGTGATTGTGGAGAATGAATCTGATTGGTTCTGTTGTACAAGTGTGATTGTGGAGAATGAATCTGATTGGTTCAGTTCAAGCGTGATTGTGGCGAATGCATCTGATTGGTTCTGTTGTACAAGTGTGATTGTGGAGAATGAATCTGATTGGTTCTGTGCGTGATTGTGGCGAATGAATCTGATTGGTTCAGTTCAAGTGTGATTGTGGAGAATGAATCTGATTGGTTCTGTGCGTGATTGTGGCGAATGTGGCAAATGCATCTGATTGGTTCTGTTGTACAAGTGTGATTGTGGCGAATGCATCTGATTGGTTCTGTTGTACAAGCGTGATAGTGGAGAATGAATCTGATTGGTTCTGTTGTACAAGCGTGATTGTGGAGAATGAATCTGATTGGCTCTGTTTTACAAGTGTGATTGTGGCGAATGTGGCGAATGCATCTGATTGGTTCTTTTTTACAAGCGTGATTGTGGCGAATGTGGTGAATGCATCTGATTGGTTCTGTTTTACAAGCGGGATTGTGGCGAATGTGGCAAATGCATCTGATTGGTTCTGTTTTACAAGCGTGATTGTGGCGAATGTGGCGAATGCATCTGATTGGTTCTGTTTTATGAGCGTGATTGTGGCGATTGTGGCGAATGCATCTGATTGGTTCTGTTTTACAAGCGGGATTGTGGAGAATGAATCTGATTGGTTCAGTTCAAGCGTGATTGTGGCGAATGCATCTGATTGGTTCTGTTGTACAAGTGTGATTGTGGCGAATGCATCTGATTGGTTCTGTTGTACAAGCGTGATTGTGGAGAATGCATCTGATTGGTTCTGTTGTACAAGCGTGATTGTGGAGAATGTCGTTGACTCCAATGGAACAGTTTTTTCACAGCAATGGAGGCTCTCAATAGTTCCCGGAAGTTACTAGTAACGCATGGAGCTGCGACTAAGAGACCAATTGAGGTAAACTTCTAACCCATGTAAAGACGAAAGCCATTTAATGAATAAAAAAATGAAATAAATAAAGCATTTAAAGAGAAAACATAACTTCCTGGAACTATCTGAAGGCTCCACGAATCACGTGACACGGGCTCTCAATAGTTCCCGGAAGTTACTAGTTACGCATGGAGTTGCGACTAAACAGACCAACTGAGGTAAACGTTTAACCCATTTAAAGACGAAAGCCATTTAATGAATAAAAAATGAACGAAATAAAGCATTTAAAGAGAAAACATAACTTCCTGGAAATATCTGAAGGCTCCATGAATCACGTGACGCTCCAGCATTTTGGACTTCCATTCACTAAACATAGTCTAATAAACACACCATATAAGGGCATTAATAGTTCTTCAGGTACCTGTCGCTTCCTAGAGGAACGCAGACTTTACATCAAAAGTTGACCTTTTCAAAGATGATTTGTGTCATGTCTGTGCAGGTGGACTCCAAAAATGTCTGCGTGAAAACATACTTTATTTCTCGACCTGGAGGGAATAAACATTTGTGCACACAAGTATATTCATAATCTGGATATCTGAGCATTTATTTTAGATCAACACTTGGCAAAACAGTTAATGTATAACCAAAATACGGTCGTTTTTAGCACAATGTTTTAAAACGGCCATAACACACGTGGTTTCTGCCAATCTCATATTAATCTTGAGTACCTATAGAGTAGTATTGCATACTTCGTATCTTCGAAGAGTATTTAGTTTGATCACATTTATAAAAGATAGATACAGCTGTACAATTATTTCCGAATGCATACGGCGCTTGCGGGGGGGAGGGGTAGGCTGAACTAAAGCACGTGCGCACCTATTGCCAACAAAACACAAATCAGTTTCACTCACCGCTGCGGTTCATGTCTGGCATCTTTTAGTGCAGGGACCGCTCCATATATCAAACGATCTCCAAATCCAGCTTTATATCCACTGTTTATATAACATTCATCACCCAAATGCAGTGAACATCTCTCTCTCTCTCTCTCTCTCTCTCCTGCACACAAGTGAAAGTGACGTCTGCGCATGCTCCTTCTCCTGCTCTCCTTGCTGCCGCGTGCTTTTCCGGGAGAATTGTCCAATAAGGGACTAAGAAAAATTGTTACGAAACAGTTTTATATGTTCTAAAAAACCTTTCCGAAACCTGTACGATCGCTGGGGGAGTGTATCGAGCACAGAAATACTACGTAATACGCCCAACTCGTTTTTTGACAAGTTGACCATGTTAAGCGTGAGAAGACAGCACGTTTAACATTGTAAAGAAGTCAGAATGCATGAAACACCGTTGCGCCACCCCTTTAAGTTTCCGTCTTCATTCTGACATCATGATATATAGCACATACCTCAATATACACTATATTATAAATAAGTTCTTGCCTTTCTCAAAAATGGCTCTCCTAATAGTTTGGTAGGAGCCTGGTGAAATGCCAGCATGTCTGATGTTGTGGAGGGTCTTGATTTTGGGGGTGGGTTTATCTGCAGAGCATAAAATATATTTTGAGAAATGGTCCATAAAAAGGAAATAAATGCGAGTCAATGTTGTTAGCTTACAGTTCTTCAAAATATCTTTCTTTGTGGTCTGAAAAAGACACTTTCCTCTTCCATAAATAGCACGTTCAGCACTGTAAAGGAAAAGTAATGCCCGTCAAAACCTCTCGAGTCACATTTTAAAATGTGTTGCTAGTGGAAAACGCAACCTCATAAACAGAGGGTTTAGTTACATAGGAATATAATATGGACCGGGAATACTTTATTGAGAATTCTCAAAGGTTTATGTTTTTAGGTCAACGGGGAGAAACATTTTCATAAAGTAACTGTAACGCAACCAAAGTTATAAAGACGTTTTATATTCTTAGGTATTTCTTTGAAATATGGAGAGGTAATCTTCACAGCGTTTCGCACATTTGGATGAGGGTTTGACTGGAAGTTTGGTTTTCTTGTGATGAAATAGCTGAAGTTTAAAGCAAAGAGACATATTTCAAGGTGAAATGAGTAATTTCTTCAGCACTAGTAGCACCAAACAAAGTCACAAAATTATGATTGGTTTCCCAAACATTCCTCTTGTCTTCCAATGGTCTATATAGAGAAATTTAGACTGTTTACAATGTTTCGGTGTTGAGATGTTTTGATGGCAGTAGTGTTTACAACTTTTGATGTTTTTTGTTTTGATGGTTTAGTTGTAGGGAAAGACCCCGTCTTCAACATATTCAAAGATAAAATGATACAATGTTTTTATTCTTTGCTCTTTAAAAATCGTCTCAGCACGTATATAATTTTATAGCCGTCATCGTAATCTTTTTTCGACTCTGTGATGTTGAAAGAGACAAAAGAACAAAACACCCAGAAAAGAAGCTTGGCATCATGTGTCCTTTAAAACCGGCCTGCCTCTCTTGAGTGCTCTGGAAAGTTCTCTCTAAACTCTCCTAGACAGATTAATACTGACATGTTTATTTTCTCTGTAAAACAGAATTTGTGTTACAACCACTCAAGCTCTTATTTTGGCTGGTTGTGATGTATGGAGCAGAAGACAGGGTCAGTTTCAACTATTTTATTATACTAGCAATATATTTTATTCCCCGGGACACAATGCTGATTTGTTTTGTTGTGAGCGTGATTGCAGCTAATTGCTCCCCTGATTGGTTCTGCTGTGTGACCGGGATTGTGGGTAACTTGTATGGTTCATTCATTTACAGGTTTGTATATAAATGTTATTTTGGATAGGGAGTCTAGCTGGTTGGTTTGGATAAGTGTGGTTGTGGAGAATAAATCTTATTGGCTCTGTTGTACTAGCGTGATTGTGCTTAATGAATCTTATTGGTTCTGTCGCATAGCGTAATTTTGTTTAAAAATGAGTAATATAATGACTAATGCTGCTGTAAAGACATCCATCACCACTTTCATGTAATCAGCAAAGAGATTTGCACCCGTGTCATTAATTCTAATCGTGAATCTGAATTCAAGAGTGATTGGTAAGAGTTGTACACGTGTGATTGGTTCTTTTGAACAAGCATAATTGTAGTGAATTAATTTGACTGGTTCTGTTGTACAAGCGTGATTGTGGAGAATGCATCTGATTGGTTCTGTTGTACAAGCGTGATTGTGGAGAATGAATCTGATTGGTTCTGTTGTACAAGCGTGATTGTGGAGAATGAATCTGATTGGTTCTGTTGTACAAGTGTGATTGTGGAGAATGAATCTGATTGGTTCAGTTCAAGCGTGATTGTGGCGAATGCATCTGATTGGTTCTGTTGTACAAGTGTGATTGTGGAGAATGAATCTGATTGGTTCTGTGCGTGATTGTGGCGAATGAATCTGATTGGTTCAGTTCAAGTGTGATTGTGGAGAATGAATCTGATTGGTTCTGTGCGTGATTGTGGCGAATGTGGCAAATGCATCTGATTGGTTCTGTTGTACAAGTGTGATTGTGGCGAATGCATCTGATTGGTTCTGTTGTACAAGCGTGATAGTGGAGAATGAATCTGATTGGTTCTGTTGTACAAGCGTGATTGTGGAGAATGAATCTGATTGGCTCTGTTTTACAAGTGTGATTGTGGCGAATGTGGCGAATGCATCTGATTGGTTCTTTTTTACAAGCGTGATTGTGGCGAATGTGGTGAATGCATCTGATTGGTTCTGTTTTACAAGCGGGATTGTGGCGAATGTGGCAAATGCATCTGATTGGTTCTGTTTTACAAGCGTGATTGTGGCGAATGTGGCGAATGCATCTGATTGGTTCTGTTTTACAAGCGTGATTGTGGCGAATGTGGCGAATGCATCTGATTGGTTCTGTTTTATGAGCGTGATTGTGGCGATTGTGGCGAATGCATCTGATTGGTTCTGTTTTACAAGCGGGATTGTGGCGAATTAATCTTGGTTCTGTTGTACAAGCGTGATTGTGGTGAATGCATCTGATTGGTTCTGTTTTACAAGCGTGATTGTGGCGAATGTGGCGAATGCATCTGATTGGTTCTGTTTTATAAGCGGGATTGGGGCGAATTAATCTTGGTTCTGTTGTACAAGCGTGATTGTGGCGAATGTGGTGAATGCATCTGATTGGTTCTGTTTTACAAGCGGGATTGGGGCGAATTAATCTTGGTTCTGTTGTACAAGCGTGATTGTGGCGAATGCATCTGATTGGTTCTGTTTTACAAGCGTGATTGTGGCGAATGTGGCGAATGCATCTGATTGGTTCTGTTTTACAAGTGTGATTGTGGCGAATGAATCTTGGTTCTGTAGTACAAGCGTGATTGTGGCGAATGCATCTGATTGGTTCTGTTGTACAAGCGTGATTGTGGCGAATGCATCTGATTGGTTCTGTTGTACAAGCGTGATTGTGGCGAATGCATCTGATTGGTTCTGTTGTACAAGCGTGATTGTGGCGAATGCATCTGATTGGTTCTGTTGTACAAGCGTGATTGTGGCGAATGCATCTGATTGGTTCTGTTGTACAAGCGTGATTGTGGCGAATGTGGCGAATGCATCTGATTGGTTCTGTTTTACAAGTGTGATTGTGGCGAATGAATCTTGGTTCTGTAGTACAAGCGTGATTGTGGCGAATGCATCTGCTTGGTTCTGTTGTACAAGCGTGATTGTGGCGAATGCATCTGATTGGTTCTGTTGTACAAGCGTGATTGTGGCGAATGCATCTGATTGGTTCTGTTGTACAAGCGTGATTGTGGCGAATGCATCTGATTGGTTCTGTTGTAGAAGCGTGATTGTGGCGAATGCATCTGATTGGTTCTGTTTTACAAGCGGGATTGTGATGAATACATCTGATTGGTTCTGTTGTACAAGCGTGATTGTGCCGAATGCATCTGATTGGTTCTATTGTACAAGCGTGATTGTGGCGNAATGCATCTGATTGGTTCTGTTGTACAAGTGTGATTGTGGCGAATGCATCTGATTGGTTCTGTTGTACAAGCGTGATTGTGGAGAATGCATCTGATTGGTTCTGTTGTACAAGCGTGATTGTGGAGAATGCATCTGATTGGTTCAGTTGTACAAGCGAGATTGTGTTTAAAGGGGAACTGATCCGTTCATCTTCGCAACGCAAATTAAGATAGTTTTGATGAGGTTCGGGAGCTTTCTGACTCCTGCCCATAGACAGCAACGTAACTGAAATTCTGCGCTTTGAAAGTGATTGTGTGCGAATTTTGTGTGGCTTCTGGAACAGTTAATCTAAAAATGAAAAATCAGTAGTTTCTCACCTTCATGCCATTCCAAACCTGTTGGCTTGAACTGTAACCAGTCATGTAGTTAAAAGGGTTTGTGATTTTAAATGTTGTGAATACATCGTTTTCCCTCTTTTTACTCAGCGTGAGATCTGACTAGTGTATTTTATAGTATTAGAGCTCTTAAGAAAAAGATGCGATCCATCTTCTGTTCTCCGCAGTGTTGAGACACTTCTGTAATGAGTGGGTGCTGTGCTAAACCCCTAAAAGCTCGGTACTATAAACAGTTGGTAAAGCGTGTAGCTTTAAAAATGAGTAATATAATGACTAATGCCGCTGTAAAGACATCCACCACCACTTTCATGTAGAATCAGCAAAGAGATTGCACCCGTGTCATTAATTCTAAATCATAAATCTGAATTCAAGCGTGAAAACGGTGAATGTGTTAGAGGTGAGCATGATGAATTGTGGGTATTAGTGTTGGCCGACTGGCTATTATATGACACGGTTGCCTGTTCTTAAAGTGATAGTTCACCCAGAAAATAACATTTTGTCATCATTTATTCTCCCTCATGTCTTGTATCTGACTTCTCCTTTTGTAGATCAAAATGAAGATATTTTGATAAACGTCTCAGTGGTTTTGTGTTCATACAATGGAAGTCAATGGGGTCCAATGTCGTTTGATTACCAGTTTGGGTTCTGCAGAAAAAATTAAGTCATACTGTTTGCAATGACATGAGGGTGAGCAAATAATGAAAGAATTTCCATTTTGGGGTGAACCTTCCCTTTATCATCGGTTTTCACAGGAGGATTTGTAGAAACTGGCTCCAGATCGCTGGACCTTTAAACCCATAATAAGCCGCCTCCTGGTTGGATGTGCATCTGTTTTTTAGACAGCATCCACATAAGACAGGAGCAACGAGACAGAACTCTACTGTGATTTAATCCAGAAGGAGAAAGACAGATTTGATTGTTGGAACCATGTGAAGTCACTTTTGGAAACCATCGACCTAACAGTTGTTATGCACAGAAAATCCTCTTGGTCAGTGCACACTTGCCAAAAAATGTACTGCATCATTCCTTTATTTACATAAGTTTTTATTAAGGTTTAGTGATGCTTGCTTTAGCAAACACTACTGATGTTACGCTTGCTCATACTTGAGGTTAGGAATTTGAACGAACTCATAACCCCAGCTAATAATCTTCGGGGATAGCTTGTAAAGACATTGTGATACCGGTGCAGTTGGTAAAGGCACAAACTGACTTGCGGTAAGGAACCACCTAGCAGCCAGACAGTACATCCAGCTGCATAGCAACGTCTTGGGAATGATCCACAGCACCCTAAAATTGTGGCATGAAGTTTTGGGAAAGGAGCCCTTATACAAGTCTTGTATAAACATGTCATGTTATTGCAGTCCATGAATAAATAAAAGTGGCTTTTGTTTGGTCAACCATGACCATGTCATTGACCTTCGATGGGGACAGAACATAGTTTTGTTGTTATTGTTCAGATGAACCTTCAAACCCTATCACCAGCTAGCTTCAGTTTTAGAGGTCGCAGAAACATCAAATAAGTCTTGACATCTTAAATTGGAACACTTTTGTTTTGTGTCAAGATTTGGATTGGACACCCTGGTTTGCTGGTGATCTTCTCGCCTGAGCACCTTGTGCTGACAAATAAAGTTTGGTTTTGTGTAGAATAGTGAAACTAATGATGTAGCATTGCTGTGCCACGCTGAATCATCATGTTTGCCCAAGTTTTATTACCCGAGTTACCCTAGAGCTGGCACAATCGTCTAAGTCTTTTGTTTTTCTGGTGTTTCAACAGATGTGGACGAGTGCGCGGAGGCCTTGGACAGCTGCAGTATTGATGCCATCTGTCAAAACACCCTGAGGTCATACAAATGCATCTGCAAATCAGGATACAAGGGTGACGGCAAATATTGCGAAGGTAAGAAACCCGTGAGAAGAGACAAAGGTGCTGGACCGATTCATGGTTCTAGATTTTTGTTTTCTCTGTTACAATAACAATATCTAAACATCCTTAAAACACAATGCGTTTAAGTATACATTTAGTGTACTTTTGCAATGCATTCACATTAACTTTAGTATTTCATCATTATATGTTATATATATTTCTCACTCTGTTCCAAAAGACATGTTGCAATTTTTTATGGAACATAAAATTTTCGATTTTTTAAGAATCCACAACTTTTTTATACTTTAAGGCTAAAGCCCATTGCACATTTAGTCCGAAATTTGCGTCCGAAATTTCCGCACGTTAAAATATACGACCTCACGTTGTGGCAATCACATGTACACACTGCCTCCGATATTTTCGTTCGTCATAATTAAATTCGGACCAGGTTCGATTTTCTGCGTTTTTCGCATCCGTCAAGCATTTTGAGTGGCCTTTTTTAACCATTCAGAGACACAGTACAAACGAGAGCCAAATACGAAAAAACGCATACGACAATTTCGGACTGTATGTGCAAAGACCTTAAAGGACCATTCACATGAAGAACGGCAGCAACCGACGATTACAAAAAAAGCGTGAATTAGACCGGATTTTCACTGTTTTATCGTACATCAACTGGTAAAAAATATCTCTGAAATTCATCCCAACCTTATCGTTTCTCATTTCACTGTCGGCCACATATTATTCTCCTAAATTTAGTACGATTTTTAATGCTTTATAGTTATAACAAACTTTATAGTCTAACAAACGTTTAGCTTAATCCATGGAAAGAACTATCTGTACCAAAAAGATCAAAATAAACTTGAATTATGATACTGTGATTCGTAATCCTTATTAGATTAAATTATTTTTAAATCTTGTTTTGAGGATGTTTGGTTATTTCAACTGGGAAGCAAGACAAGTTTTTTCCAATGTAGTATAATAAGATCATTCTGATGATTGTGTGTTTGTTTTCAGCATGCCATTTCTCCAGTTTTGTTTTCTTACCTGAGGGAAAGGAAACACAGGTTCAGATGCTAAAAATGACTCAATTTTATCCTTGGATGTGAAATGGAGCATAAAATACCTTACGCATGTTACTATATCATAAGGACTTGTGTGATTCTAGGAGAAGATCTGTAGTCGTAAACACAGATGTAAATCTACTAACGTAACTCTGAAGTCAACTGCTTTGAATTATGACTAGCTTGTAGTTTGGCAGCCTACGGTTTCATAGTAGCGCAGTCCCAGACCGTTACTACGAAACGATTTGTCACCGTGATATCGCCGTATTTGATATTATTTCATTTACTTGGTTTTGTTTTCTTGTGGTCGTTCGCCTCGGGAAGTTTTTAAAGCTCGGTTGTGTTTGGAGAGGTGAACGTTTCTTTTGGACAGACTCGACCAATATGATCCGCTGTGGATACAAGCCCAGGCGGGGAAGCGGAGAGTTCAGGAATGTTTGCGCTTCGTTAAAACGGCACTATCGACTGAACCGGGATCAGCGCGTAAAGCCTTTGATTTGACTTGGAAGCAGAAATGTGTGGAGGGGAGATATGAGAATGGCTGGTAAAATATACTCCTCCACGTGCTGAATTTCTGTGTACACAACCTCACGAGTACTTAAGAAGAGCGGGCTGTAATCCTCTCGAAGCTATTGCAAAAGTCTTCTTAACTATTAGCAACAAATATAAGCTTCTCTGAGTAAATAACAGGGCCTTATCCTTGCGAAAGCAGCATTGTCATGTTGAAGAGGACAGTTCAGGTGCTGACCAGCATATGTTGTGTTTTGAATGTTGTTGTTGTCTTAAAGGCACAGTTCACCCAAAAATGGAAATTCTGTCATCATTTACTCACCCTCTTGTCGTTTCAAACCTGTATGACTTTCTTCTGCAGAACACAAAAGAAGATATTTTGAAGAAAGTGTTAGTTCATTTGACTCTGTTCAGTCGGTCTGTACGTTGTGAACTCTATCACCCGAGTCTCTTATTTCTGACTATTTGTCTTGAAACGAAACGTAATGTTTATTCCCGGTAGTGCTGCTCGATTATGACAAAAATCATAATCACGATTATTTTGGCCAATAATGAGATCACGATCATTTAACATGATTACTCACAGACTTTTGAAACAATTTAGAAAAAAGAATAAAACTTAAAATTGAATTAAACTGAAAAATGAATGTAAAGAAATAGCACCGCTGAACTGCTGTAAAGGAAATGGTGCGCGGTGGATTTATACCACAAGAAAAGAGAGGATTCTGGCTAAATGGAATGCAGCACAATAATCGTTTTTCCTCGAAGGCAAAATTGACGATTACGATTAATTTTCGAGTAATTGCACAGGTCAACCGATATTGGATTTTGCCGAAAATAATAACTAAGGTGGGCAGTACCTGCCGATAATGATTAATTAATGATAGTTTTTTATTGATTCTGAATCAAACTATTATTGACAAATGCCTGTACCCATACTACAGATGTGACATTTAAACATTTTTGCATGTATTTTCTCACATTGTCCTTACGACTTGAGCTAATAGGCTACTAATGTTAGCGCGCTCTTGTCGGCAAAATACTGCTGTTCTCCATTCATGCAGCATAGAGTCAACAAATTAATTACTTTTTAACATGTCCCCTGTACTGCAATGTGCTCTACCTTGTCATTGTCAAACTTTTAAATCTGCAGATATTGTAGCCTCTCCATGCATAGTGTGGTCTCACTTGTGCGTCTCCACAGGCTGTCAGTATTATTTTTATTTCCGCCTCTATTTCTGAGGTCACTGTTTTTCTCATTGCATATTATCTGGATCAAACGCAACCAGGAAAAACTATCGGTGGGGATTTTTGCCGCTTAACGATAGTTATTGTTATCGGGACCGATTTATCGGCAAAAACGATAAATTGGCCGACCTCCTAATCCTGGTGAGCGTCCGCGCAGTCATCTCAGCGTGACGTTAATGACCCATAATCAAACCGACTGGTCGCCGAACGCTTCGCCCGCAGCTCAAATCAGACGATCCCTTGCCCCGTAAATCACACGCCTTCACAAAAAGCAACAGCAGGTGTAAAATTGCGTGTGATTGGATGGAGTAAAGTTGGTATTGCCTCTGTACAAAACCTCAATACGAACAGAAAAAATGAAGTGAAAAGATTGTGTGGAAGTGAAAAAAAACCATTCAGGAATAAAGAACTGCATGTACCGGCAGACTGAAGTCACTCACTGAGCCCAGACGACTACAAAGCAGTGCAGGGTATTCTGGGTAATTGGTGCTCAATTGGGCGTCAAATGAGAGGGGATGCCCCCCACCCCCAAAGCAACACAGCCGTCCACTTTTCTCTCTAGCTTTGGGATGTTTATTCAGCTGGCCTTTCTATACAAACGTATGGCACAATTCACCATAATCACTGTTACCGCCACACAGAAGCTCATGTTGACCGAAATAAATTAATTTTAAGGAAATTAATGACGTCTGTGCAGACGCAAATGACAGATTTTGGGCAAATGTGGTTTTAATTCTATTATTCCTTGATGCTATTCTACACTATTATGAATTATTTTTCCACTGTATGTCCACTTACAGTATTAGTCTCTGGAAGCGAAAATAGTTATTTAGTTTTCATGATCATTATTCTCAAGCTCTCTCTCACTCGCTCTTTCTCTCTCTTTCTAAATCTTAGGCCCAAGCACTTAACCCAATTGACTCAAGCGAGCTTGTTTACATAGTGGACGTTACTCATCTGCAAAAAAGTCACAAATGAGACCAATAACTCAATAAATTGTTTATGAATAATACATTGTTTTCCCTAGACTGCAATTTCGGAGTGTTATTTTAAGGGAAAGTGTCGCTTAACCTGTCTGAAAACAGTTTTTGGTGACAGTAATGGTGCAGGAATGACCCAGTTTTTCCATCTCTCCCGCAGATATCGATGAGTGTGCCAGCGAATATAACGGCGGCTGCGTTCACGAGTGCATCAACATCCCTGGAAACTACAGATGCACGTGCTACGATGGCTTCCGACTGGCCCACGATGGACACAACTGCCTGGGTAAAGCTAACGCTTCCAATCGGTTTCTAGTTATCTAAATCAGACAATGTCTTTAAAAGGTGGGTCTGAAAACGGTTCGGGGAACGTTAATGATGAATAAGCTTTGTTTTGAAACAAAAGTCTTTGTTGATGTGCTCAGACGGCGAGGATGTGTGTGTGTGTGTGTTAGGAGACATTCCTCAGTCTGTTACTTGTCGCCTCAAATCTTCATCCTCTCAGGACATCAGCCCACACAAGACAAACAAACAAAAGCTTTGTGAATGTAAGCATCGGTGCCGAAACTGAATTAAGAACGGCTGATATCTAATGCAACTGTGCTGAACGCAGTGCGGTTAACCAGTAAGAGAGGGAGATAAATCTGTATGATTTTTTTGCTGACTGCCGAGCAGACGCTTCTGTGGCATTAATTGCATTTTCAGACGCAGTGAGCTCACATTTTGGATATTTGGTGGCTCGTGTGCCCAAGTGTTACAGGTCAGTTAAATCAATTGGAGGGGATTGTCAAACCCGAACCGCTGTGTGTTGTGTGATTTACATGGGGTTACAGTTCTATACTGACCCTGGTTCTGTAACTCAAAACAGATGTTTGCTCAAGTCGAACAATCACACCAATGAAGATGTGGAATCGCTGCTTCTCTGTTCGTGGGTTGCCGGCGAGCGTTCGCGCAAGTTATGTGTGCTTAACTGTGTAATTGAACCCTGACACTTCAACCATTCAGAGACGTAAAGCAATTTTTAGAAACACGTTTTCAAATAATGAGGTCTTTTCTCGCAAGTTTCTCACTACTCTGGAGAATCGTAGGCTCAGACAGGTTCTTTTAGATGTGTTGACAACAGGAACAGTTGCGTATAGTACTTTATATATTTTTTCAAGTTTAACGTGCAAATTAAAAATGCATTCTGTTTTTTAGCTCGACTCAGATGCAGGAATCACCTCCTCACACACATAAAACACTTTGTTCCGTCTCATCTAGCGCCGGTCGCATGTTTTATCGTGGATCATTTGCGACGCTGTATGGATGAGCTGTACTCATGTATGCGGGCTGTAATTATCTATATCTGCTGTCCTGCGTGAATGTTATCTTTCATACACCCTTCACTTGTTCTTTTGTAACGCTGTGTTCTGTTCTTTACAAATGAACGCTCCATGAAACGCGACTGTTAGCCTGAGGGGGAAATAAACAACCCACTTCGTCCATATCTTTTTTTTGTTGGTTACGTGCTCTTTTCATTGGGTTACAAAATCTAGAATGTCATAAGCACTTGCTTTTTTTTAATATATAGCAGAATTTGATAATCGCTCAAGCGAGTAGTTTTGGTCTTAAATTTTGCTGCTGTCCTTCTGAAACCTTGTATCTTCATGTTTTGTGATTTTTATTTTTTTGCCATAAATTATTATCATTAATCACCCTTTATATTTGGCACCATCTAAACATTAAAAAGTGCTTGTCAACTTTGACAACAGTGTTGAATCATTTAAAAAGTACCAATTTTCCAATTTTTTGCAAATTTGGACATTTAAGGTTTTGGATTTTTTTTATTGTATGATATATTGTGAAACAAAAAATTTGCGTTTTTTTTTAAAGCGGCAAACATGGGATCTGCGTCAACATACTGTACAGTATATGTTGTTTTCATATTTTTGGTGATTTTACTCCCTTGCGATTTCTTTTTCTTGTAGGGTTTAGCTTTCGTAATTCCCTTCTAAATTTCTTAATCTTGCATACGGAAGGTTCAACGAAACAAACAAGTTGTATGTACAACCAAAAATGTTTTGAAAATAAATCTGTTTTTTACTTTTTATTTCAAAGTTTTCTTGAAGTATGTGATACTACAACGTAACGTAAACCCAGTATCATGAACTGTACAGTATCGTGTTGTGTCCCATCACACTGTGCTGTATCGTATCATATATAAAATCATATCATATATAATACCGTATCATCTCGTATCTCAATATCGCAAACCTATAACGTAAACCAAGTATCATGGAATGTACAGTATCATACTGTGCTGTATCATCTCATATATCAATATCGCAAACCTATAACGCAACGTAAACACAGTATCATGAATTGTACAGTATCGTATCGTTCCACATCGTATCACATCATAAATCATATATCACATCATATCACATTACATCATATCATATCATACAAAGCCCTATTTGGAGATCTGAGACCAGCTTGAAACTGTTGATTTGATGGAAGTGAAGCCAATTTTGATGATTTTTAGATGTGTTGCCTGCGATTCAAACCCATGACCTTGCTGTTGCTAGCGCCATCTCAACCAGTTGAGCTAAAAAGAGAGGGAAGTATTTTCTGAAATGAGCACATGCACGATTGAATCAATCTCATAGCGAGATAGTGTCAGCGCTCTGAAACATTTCATGAATATGACCTTTAACCTCATAATCCTATCACTGGATCTGCACCGGCATACTTTCACACCCTCCTACACCTCATCAAGAACCCTGCGTTCAGCAAACCAGCGGCGTCTTGTATTGCCTTCCCATAAGGGCAGTAAATCACTTTCCCGCTCATTCTTCTTCACAACTCCTTCCTGGTGGAACATTCTTCCTAACTCGGTCCGGTCAACCACATCTCACAACATTAAAAAAACTACTTAAAACCCATCTCTTCTGTGAATACTTGACAGACAAATGGGGTTAAAAAAAACTCTCTCTTTCTCTCAACAGTCTAGCTTTTGTTGAAACTATTGTATTATTGCTCCTGTATGACATATCGCTTATTGCTCCCTGAACTCTCTGTAAGTCGCTTTGGATAAAAGCGTCTGTTAAATGACTAAATGTAATCCCCTCCTGGCTTTGAGTGATTGATCATCTTTAACTCTCAGCCTGGCACAGAGGGACGGACGGAGTGAGAAAGAGGAAGAAGGGATTTACAGAAGAGAGAAAAACGTGAAAAGAGAGAGAATTTTTCAACATCGAGGCATCCTCTCAGGAGAATTTCTAGAAAACGTTTTAAGTGCAAAGAACATGAGCTGAGCTCTGGGTTGAGCCAGAATCCTTTTCCAAATATTTGCTTTGGACACCAGCCGCGACCTGCGTATAACACATGTCCCTAATGCAGTGCGCTGACCGAGAGACATTCACAAAATGCGACAGACGTGTGAGAAAACGAGAGCGAGAGAAGCCGGAAATCACTGGTTTGTTTATGCTGCGGGATAAGGTGTTTTGGGTGCTAGGGTCTCGGTGCAAGATTCTTAACAATTGATGTGTATTTCTCCCTACGTTAAATGGGTCCTAAATGGTTGGGCGTTACAAAATGTAAGCAGTGAATTTATACAAACCGCAAACTGCAGCTGAAGTTGTGGCATCTTTTTTTCGCATAAATGTACCAATGGGCAGTGCCTTCACATTGCTTCTTTGATAGGAGTGCGTGTGTGTGTGTGTTTGACCCCTCGAGATGGGCAGCATCTAGGAGCATTCGTAAATGAGCATGCTGGGAAATGGAGAGGTTATATTCCTCCCGGCTGGGATGAAATGGCCTAGATTAGAAACTCTATCCCGAGGACTCGGTACATTGGAAAAATAGACAGAAATTAGTTTCGCATGAGGGTTTATTATGCACAAGCTTGTGTATACAGATGGACACTGATGTGACATATCTGAGAGCGAGATCACATTGCATTCTTAAGGGCTGTTCACATTATAACGATAACTATAAAAAATACAGTTTTAAAAATCTTTCTTAATTCAGGAGGGTAGCGGGGTTCACACCATAACTATAAAGAGAACGATATAGTTGGGATCACTTTCAGAACATTTTTTTCCAGCTGATGAACGATAAAACATACTAACAGACAGTTTCTGGTGGATAACGTTTGACTATTGGTGATCGCAACGCGGGTTTTATGTCTGAATTAAAGACTGTAGTTGTCGGAAAGTGGTGTGTTTACGGCGGGATATTATACTATATGTAACGCTTATGACTCTTAAGCAAGCTGGCAAAATGCTTAACATCCCAGACACGAGTGCACCTTCAGCCTTCAGAGAGAGCATCCAGCCTTTGCTGTCATATCTTGGAGAAGACATTCGGGAATGAAAACAAAAGCATCGGCAGAAGGTCATCTACATTCATTTTAGTGACCTGGAACACTGCAGCACGCAGACTTAAAATAAACACAGCATTATTGTTGACGTCCGCTGGTGTGGACGTAAATATAGTTATAGTTTCAGTTATTGTTATAATGTGAACGGCCCTTTAGACTAAGGAACGAAGAGAAATATCTTGTATATGAGACACACAGAACAATTTTCAGGGTGTGCTGAATGAAACAAGACCGCACCTGTTAATAGTTCACCTTTATGCAGTGCGATTTTGTTTTTTAGATTTTGTTAATAACATTTAATTTATCTTTGGCATTTGTGCATTTGGCAGTCGCTTCTATCCAAAGCTATTTCCAGTGTGTATGTGTGTTCCCCGAGGATCGAACCCATGACCTTGACGTTGCTGACGCAACGTTCTACCAAATGTGCTACAAGAACACCTGTTCTTGTATCCCTCTTTCAACAGTTCCCATGGTAACCATAATTGGTCCAATCAAAGGTGTAGATTTGGTTTGAACACTGGAGGGGTTGAAGTGTCAACTGTATACGTGTGTTCATTAATCACCGAAACTACACCTCTGGGTCCGGTCATGTATATTTTTGTAATTGTTACTACAGTTAAAAAGCAATGAATAAATGAAAAACAAGTGAAACGCTCGGGCTAAAGGAATCATTTTGATTTAATGTTGATTTGAGATTAATGTGTTTGGGCGAAATGGCCATCTGTAATTCAACAAAAAAAGCAGGTTGAACTGAATCATTATAAGATGAACTTGAACCTTCAACGGTTGTTGTAATGTTGTGTGAAGCAACATTAAATCACAAAAGATCTGTCAACTAACACGCACACACGCACACACAAAATCAGGTGCCGATGATATCAACACAAATATATGATATGAACCACATATAGGTTAAGTGCTTGTAAGCCAAAACACACATACACGTTGAAACAGGCAGCGTGCGGAGGATTGTTTCTGTTTATTCTCACTGGCTTGAGGATCTTTACTGTAAAATGTAAAATATGTGCGTGCCTGCGTTTGAAATCTGTGGTACAATATTCTTTCATAGCGGAACGTAAGATTATCATAGAAACGTTCTCATCTTCATCTTCACAGCAGGGTCACAATTTCTTCTGAGGTTAATTTATAATGTACCCAAACGTCATTTAGTTTTAATAATCATTTTCCTCCTCTTTAAGTTGCTTTTGCTTTTACATTAAAGACTTGAATGAAGCTTTGGGGGTTTGTGTGGTTCTCAGTCTTTGTGTTTGTGTCTCTGTTGTTCTGCAGATGTGGACGAGTGCGGGGAGGGGAATGGCGGCTGTCAGCAGATCTGTGTGAACATGATGGGAAGTTATGAATGTCGGTGCAGAGACGGATTCCTCCTATCGGACAACCAGCACACCTGCATCCAGAGGCCAAAAGGTAAATGCAAGTAACGCAGACGTGCTCTCCAACAAACGACGCAGATGTAAGCAGTATGTAATGCGTAGGATTTCGAAAATAGTAAGCAAATATTCATGTGGTTTAACAATGCTAGCTCTTTTCTCTTCTAAGCCAAACCTCCAGAGACGAATTCGGCCTGTCGGACTTGTCAATGTTTGCGTTTATTAGTGTAGTGCTGGATCGTACGTTTCAACCGCTTCTCCTCGTAAGTCCTTTATTGTGTTTTCTGGACTTCGTTGTTTTGCCTTTGTAACGGGGTTGATAAATAATGTTGTTAATCCCTCATATTTCACGTTAATATTCGTTTTATGGCTCCCAGATTAAAACTTCTTGAGCAGAGCGGTAAAGTCGCCATAAATCCACAAGCACTTTCTAACGGCTGCTGTTGTGACCGAGCGAGAGGTGCGCATCAGAACGAATGCTCATCTGCTTGCTATTACGGTTATTGTTACAGCGCAATATGCTTCAGATAATTGCAGGCCAGGAAGAAATGATATTGGATTCGCGACAGAGAGAGTGACATCATTCAGCATCTCGGGGTGTTGAGGGATTGATGAATAGGATGTGAAGCCGACAGTCAAACAAAAGTGCTCGGCTAATCACTACACCTCATGAGGTTTAGGTGAAACGGGGTTATTCCTGCATTTTGGTTTTATATTGTACAATAGCAGTTGTTTATTTTTTATATGTGTGTAGCGTATTTGTAGAAGGAGGCCGACCAAATTATGCCAAATTTGTTTAGGTTGCTAGCGGTGTTATTGTATGAAAGAGATTTAAAAGCGTCTTTAAAACGTCTTAAAAATGTCTACTTTTCTGTTTTACTGTGCAACTTAGAAAATGTACACATTTTTCAGTTCTAGATAAAACGTTTCTTTACATCATGTTATACCCTTTGTTGCCACAGTTTTACACTTCAAAAACCAGGCCGGGAAATGTTGTAACTAATATAAACTTTACCATATGTCCATTTGTGTCTTTCTCTCTCTCTTGTCATGCGATTGATCCATGTGTCCTGCTTCAAAGATGAAACTCAGACGTATACATTTCTCTTGTTCCTCCATATGAGTTCGTCCTCGTGTGCGTGACTGCGGATCCGACGTTACGTGAGTCCGGCCCGCCGAGCAGCTAGCTGTTCAATGAAGGCATCTGGTAGACGTTTCAGACTCATTGTTGTCGTAGCAATACCTGCGGTTGTGTCTGTATTGTGGTTGTTAGACGAAAAGTACTTTCCTTCGCAAACACGTTCTTCAATGACAGCTAATGTGTGTCGGATTGATGCAGAGAATAAGATGAGAGGAAGTCGAGCCTCGGGATGTGTGGTGATGTCTGAGATGAGAAAATCCAGCGGAAAGTACTTGATAATCACACAAGCTCGTTTCTACTGCGTCTTGAATGTTTTCCCAAGGTAATTGAAGTGATGTGCTTTCTAAAGCTGCAACGGAATGTGTTAGAAAGTTGCTAAATAATGATAACTAAAAGCCAAATAGCTGTTCAGAGATTTTTTTTTGAGATTTCAGAGATTTAAGTTAATACCATCATTTTATGATGGTTGCTTAGAATACTTTAAAGATTACGGCAATAATAGCTGATAATGATAGATTTGAAATACAAGTCTTACCATTTGCAAAGACAGTTTTATGGTAAACTTGACCTCTAGTCTCCGTGTGTCCATTTTTACAACTTTTCATCGATTTTTTATTGATTTAAATCTTTTTCTTCGCGAGATCAGAGCATTATGATGCGAAGAGTTCTGATGAAAGCTGATTGAATCACAGATGCATTTGTTTCACTGCGTCACACCTGTGAAGTACACGCAGCTTTTAAAGCGGATGAATCTCAGCACATGTGTTTTGTGGTCAGTGCAACGCTCTGCATATTCACTTAGTAATAAAAACGGCCGCCTTTTTCTTAGTCTCGTCAAGTGACAGGCCCGGAGTCTGGAGTGTGGAGTCACGCATGCACAAAACGCACAGTTTCACACATCATAAACACACACAAACAAACTCTCTCTCACAGACAGTCATGCAGACACACATATCAGCAGTTTGTCATATCATAAAGCACACACACACACACACACACACACGCACGCACGCACATACACACACTCAAACTCTCTCACACAGACAGACATGCAGACACACATATCAGCAGTTTGTCATATCATAAAGCACACACACACACACACACACACATGCACGCACGCACATACACACACTCAAACTCTCTCACACAGACAGACATGCAGACACACATATCAGCAGTTTGTCATATCATAACATTTATTTGATTGTGTCAAATGTGGTAGTCTTTTCAATGTACAACACTTTTTTTGGCAGTTTTACTCTCACCTCTTCACATTTAATTTGAGGAAAAACCCCAAAGAGAGTTCAGAAGAGAGCAGGTCTAATCAGGCCGTTCCAATCGAAAGTATTCCTGCGACGCAGACTAGCATTCACATCATTACAAAACCACGCGAGGATTGTTTTTGGAACGCATGCTGTACATAAATAAACGCATAATTGCTAGTCATCAAAGGTGCTTGTCACATGTAATTATAGAATCTCAAGGAGTTCATGCTAAACTTTGTCGGAGGAGTTAACGCAACAAACTCCTCATGACCTAAACTTTCGTCTAAAAAAACTCTCTGCTGCATGCTGGTAATTTAACGATTTTTTTTCTGAACTGTCATGTTTAAGTTTGTTTCGAACCTTTCCCCTGATCCCCGGCTGTCAAACAGCGACCCGCACGCCTTACGGTAATTTTCGCAGATTCGTAGCCTCATCAAACTCTGGAAGCCCATCGCTTTGGGCTAGAAAGAAGAGAAGATACAGCTCTGCCAAGACTAAATTGCTTTTGATGGAGATGACAGAATGTGATTCTGTAACTTTCAGTGATCAGAGCGGCGTGCGAATGCTCCTTGGCTGTGTAGAATCAGATCTACTGGTTTATTTGTTGAACAAATATCATTTAAGGTGGTTAAACAGTGTTCCTGTCTCAATAAATTACGCTTAGCTGAAAGAGAATCTCTATATGCTAGTGGTCACTCTTCAGTATCACTTGTCATATGTTTATGAGTTTTGAGGTACGTTGAAACCCATGAGAGTTTTTGTAAAACCAATATAAAAACAGAGAATGCCTCAAGCTGTCCTTCTTGTCTTTATTTAGTTTATCAACCACGCATATACTATAATACTATATACTATAGCCACATATTCAACAACAGTCAGATATTGTGATGAGTAGCAGGGCTAGGGGATATATCTAAAATTTGATATCTTTCCAAATTTTAACATCGCTTGATAATATAGGTGTCACAATATACCGTTATTGTCCAATAACCGTGAATTTAAAAGCCGATCGTCGTATAATCGTGAACTATTCTGCAGCTGTTAAAATTTTTGCCTTATTGTATTTTGAGTGAAATTTATTGACCAAATAGCAAAATAAACAAATTTAATTATTAATTTGACTAATAGCGTCATTTATTTCTTTATTATCGCAAAAATCTTGTCATTGTGATTTTTTTGGCCACGATAACCGTGTAGTGAATATCTGATATTGTGACCAAAACCTAAAACAAATTTTGGGTTTCAATTAGGTGTAGTCTTGCCACAATTAAAAAGTAAAAAAGACACGTCACGTCGTATTGTTTTCTTTCACTTTTTTTTATACTATCCCCATATTACCGGCAGTTTCATCGGACGGACACGCCTGGCCCGAAGTTAACTTCCTGTCTATGTTTGGTTATAATATAACAATTTATTTTATATTTAATTTAGATTCAATTTGTATCTTTTTTGTGTATTACAGTAATTGTATTAAATTTAATTAAAAGAACTCAACACCGTCTTTGCAGAGTCGTGTCAATCTGCAGAAGGCTTCGGGTTACCCAGTTCTTCCCTGTGGCATTTATATCAACTTGTTAAATTTTAAGAGTGCTTTAGAATTGAATAATTGCAGTAATGTGCTAGACTTTTTACTATTGCGGGTTGTGTGCATATTCTGATTTCTAGCTACATTCACCTTTTTTATGGCCATTGTCATTTAACATGTGTTTTCAAGTGTTTCAAATGATATGCTTTAGGGAGTTAATATGCCGTGTGGTATGTTATTAGTTTACAGTATAATTCTGTCTGCAGTAAGTGAGGTTAATAACTGGGTTTCGGGGTTTAGACTTTTTACAGTAGACACCCCATAAATTCCTGTTTATACGCTTTGGGAACAGAATAGGTGTTGAATTTAATTGCTTACAGGTCACATTGATTCCTCCATCTGGAAATGTGAAGTGAACGGAGGCTGCAGCTGATTTCCACGGCAACCATGTATGACATAACCTTCACTTGTACAGAGGACAATATTTGTTTGAAATCTCATTTGATATGTTGATCCGTTGTATTTATTTGTACTTTTCTTTGCATTCTAGTTCGTAATAGTTCAATTGGCATATTAGTTTTCTGTGCCGTTGAGCGTACTAAAGTTGGATGTGGTCTGTTATGTTTGTTTGCGAAGAAGTTTGTGTTACGCAACTCGCACAAAAGACAGATTTCCAGGTTTGTATTTGACTTATGGGAAAGCCACGTACGTTCTCTGCGGTTCAGAGGTTTTGAGAAGAATTGTTTACACATCACCCAACGACTAGTTAGAAGAGCGTTTCAGTGTGCCAACTCTTCCAGAGAGGTGCTGAAGCCTACAGCTTCCCGAAGAACACGCATGTCTGATGGCGTCCTCCGTGTCTGTGCTGTTTTTGTTGGCATGAACATCAGAGAATTCCTACAGAATCGCTTTGATATTACGTTGGTATTTTGTCTGTTTTCTGCATGAAGTTCACCTGCCTTGGGCTCATGGTGAAATATTGCAGAAAAATTTCTGCCATTGAAAAGGTGGCAGACATTTCAATCATATCCGAAAAATCGTTTTTTGCAACTGTTGTAGTTTTGTTATGGTTTTAACTCAACTCAACACATTTTACATCTATTCTTTCAAATAAACACAGACATACATAGTAGAGATGCACTGATTGTTTCACAATCGAAATTATTTGTCCGAAAATAGCAAAAAAAGCATGTTTGGTGAAATGGCCGAATAAATTATACCAAACAATGACCCTTTTTTGCGATCAAGCAGCAACCAGCGAAAAGAGAGAGACGTGCATGCTTTAGAAACATAGAAAAAATGTAAAAAAAACGTGTTCGGCCTTCAGCCAATTGTTTCATTTTATTCGGTTTCGGCGAAGAATTTTCATTTCGGTGCGTACCAAATAGAGAGAGCATTTTTAAACAACATCCCAGTGGTTAAGTGGGAGACGTTTACATAAAATTCTGTGTTTCAAACTTGTAATTATGAATTAAAAAAAATGTTTTTTACTAGATGGAAACTCATAATAACAGTAATTCTGACATGAATTAAATTTAGCAGAAGCTCTGGTAGAGTTATCAGGTGTTTTAGAAATGAGCTTCTCGGGTGTGTTTTGTGTGGTTTTGTAGAGAATGTTTGCAAGAGAAAATGCAATTTACTAGTGAACAAAATCAATGATGTTAAATTCTCTACCATAAGCTCTTTCACTTTCCATCGCTGGTCATCACTCAGTAAATCACCTCGCTATATTTTGTTGCCCTCCACATGTAGACTTGTTTTGTAGTGGTACGGACTCTAATCGTCCACTTTTAATTCTCTTCAAACCCCAACTCTGGTGTAAAATTCTTCCAATTTCCTATCAGTCAACTCCATTTTTCTAGAGAGCAGAGTCTCAGAAGTGATTAAACCAACTCTCGTAATGATATGACCGGCTGGGAATGGTCAGGGAGTTAGGGGGGTGACCTCAGGGGTGGGCCACACCTCGTGGTGGAAAAAAGGCTCATTGTAACAATTTACTGCTCTTTTGAGAATCTCCGCACCGGATTTTGACCCGACCGTGATGAATAGATCTGCAGAACTGAGATGCGTTCTCTTGAGTCCGAGACCCTCTGTAAGTGATACGAGACCCTCTCTGGAAGTTTTATGAACTTGCATGACCTGCATCTCATTTCCGAAGCCTACATAAGGTGCGCCTTGAACTTTTTATGCTTTTTGTCAATCTTGAATAAAAAAAATCCTGACGGTAATTATACAAATGTCACAGGATCAATAGATTCATGGATTTGTCTGGATCTTACAATAAGAGCTTCTTTAGAGAAACGGCACAAAACCCGAACGGCTGCTTCTCAGAGCTTTGAAAGTTTGTCAAAAGCAAACTTCTGTGACTTCCAGGCACTTTGTGAAACATTATCATTCACGGCTTTGCAAGAGACGGAGGGAGCGTGAGAGAGAATTGGAGGAATTGGAAGGTTGCTCAGACATCAGTTCCCAAGTGCAAGAGAGTAAAAAATGGTAGAATGTTGTTTTTTGGCAGCAGAAACGGAAAACAAAAGGTTCTAATGAATCAAAGTGATGCAGGCAGATGTGAACGGTTGTGAATTACTAATTGAAACCAAAACGTTCAGCTCTGTCGCCCCTCGGTTCACATTTGTCAGCGGTTTTTCGCTACGGAGGGGAAAGGTTTCCTGTAAATTGTGCTCAGAGGGTCTGCTTAAAAACTGCCCTCGGGGTGTGTGTGAATGTGTGTGTTGTCTTCAAGCAGGTTAAATGTCTGTGTTCAGCGTTGTTTCTTGACCTCTGTGTGTAAAACTGCATTTTAATGACAGTGTTTTGATGTTTTGTTTAGAAAGGAATTTGTTTCTTTTGAATTTTACACTTGTATTAATACAGTAAGCATTATTTCTTGTGGTTGTCACATGACCTCATGACGGCACATGTGAGTAATTTAGCCTCGTTTTGTGCATGTTTTTGTTCTTTTGTTTTGATTTTGAGCCTTCTGATGAAATACTGAAAAAGAGACATTAGCTGCGTTTCCATGGACAACAATATTCCGATATTAACACGATTAAAACAACGCTCTGATTAAGAATGTACCATGTAAACATCTTTTTGATGAGCTTAATCCGTCTAAACTCATAATCGTAGTAAACACAAATCGAAATTAAGACGTGTGGAGTATTTCTATTTTAGTCGCATACTTATTGAAGTGCAGTATACACATCTTAATCGCATTATTACCGGCGTGTCACTGCAAAAAATTGTACTTAGAATGTTCGTCTTGTTTTCCAGTACAAATGTCTTTAAATTCTCGAATCAAGATGCATTTTCTTGATGAGCAAAATGACCTAAGAAAATAAGTCTTGTTTTTATACAAAAAAAAAATGAAATTTCAGTGAATTTGTGCTTAAAACAAGCCAAAAATCTGCCAATGGGGTAAAAAAATCTTGAATTTAGTGACTAAGAAAAAGGTAAACCTTAATTCAAGATTATTTTAATTCAAGATTATTTTTCTTACCCCATTGGCAGATTTTATTTTGCTTGTTTTAAGCAATTATTCAATGAATTTTCATATTTTTTTGGTCTAAAAACAAGATTTATTTTCTTAGGTCATTTTGCTCATCAAGAAAATGCATCTTGATTCGAGAATTTTTTGACATTTGTACTGGAAAACAAGACAAAAATACTAAGTAAAATAGTCATTTTTTGCAGTGTAGGACTTTTTGCGGCACTTTGCGACGACGGCAAATAAAATAGCGTGGCTTCAAAGCTTGTTTTCCGAACGGGAAACGGGGATAATGTTAGCAATTCTTAAAGAACTTGATATTATGAAGTTCCTTGATGGCCGTAAGAGCAGGAATGGCGTTCTGGAGGGAACGTTGGATAGTGTCGCGTGGGGACGTAAAATGCCGTATGCTGTATAATAACAACATGTAATCGATCTGTGTACTATAACATGTAAAACGGGAACATGAAAGGTATATTCTTAATGCAACTCATGTAAACGCCTTAATCATAATATTGTCTTACTCAGAATAAGGCAAACAATTAGATTACTGATGTCCATGTGAACGTAGTCAGTGTCCCAAAAATGTATCCCACAATTCAAGGCGGTCTTGTTGACGTTCCATTTGTGTGTAATGGAATTTAAAATGACCTGATCTGTACTCTTCATAGTTATATACTCTTAATGTATGTTAGCAATCGTCTCTTGTTCTAAGAACAAAGACAAACATCTGAGACAAAGTTTATCCTTAAACAAAACATGGGAAAACTTAGTCTCATGTGCTAGGAAAGAGCATTATATTTTTTTCTAGTTGTCACTGTTGGATTGGTGGTGTGATATAAGCTTTTGTGTTATATAATGGCGGATATAGAGGTTCTGAATGTGTTCAGCTCCCTGTGGTTCTCTCTGCTGCTTTTTCATGGTGTGGAGGGTCTGTTGACACAGATGCGTCCTGGGGTCTGAAGTCAGTGGGGGTTTTCTGTTCTCCTCTTACTGTTCAAACACTGGTGGACATGATTCTGATCTTGGGTCAGTCAAAGAAAGTAAAGCTTATCGCTCAAACAGAGGTTCTGAACTTAACCAAGCAAAACAAAAAAGTGTGCAAAAGCAGAATAAAAGTATCATGAATGTAGTCCATATAACTTAACTTTAGACACGTACATAGTTATTCTTATGATATGTGATTGTAATTGAATTTAAATAAGGAACAATATAAGGTTAATGTGATCACAGATGAAAGTGTTATTGCTTAGGTGTTGCTCTTTCAGTTACTGTGTGTAATTTTGTTTCTATACTTTTGTTTTAATTATCACCCCAGTCTCAGATGTTTCTTATAAAATTGTTTAGGAGAAATAAAAAATTCAGTCAAATGTCTAAATCCATGAAGAGTATGGAGGTGTAAAAGGAATGTAGATTGTAGAGGTACATTAATCAGGATTTGTGTAAATTTGATGAGAAATGTTTGACTTCATATTGAGATCCTCAATAAGATTGACATTCGATTGCAGATTTTTGTTGAGATCTCTTCTGAAACTATAATGTAGACATTCGTGAGTTTTCTGGCTTTTTTCCGAGATGCAGTTGAGACTTAAGCAAAGGTTTCCATTTGCTCTCCGTTTGTCTTACTGATGCCTATAGGAGAAATTATTGAGATATTAAAAAGATCTTTTTTTGTTAATTTTTGGCTTTTCCAATACGTTGAACTAATCCTGTGCATGATGTCTGTTAAGTCATGTTGTAAACTCTAATGCAAGACGATTTATGCGTGAATAATGTTAAAAGTAGAAAAGTAGTTATAAAAGCACAGATGCTGATTTTTTGCCTGGGATGTTAATTATTGGTCGCAAACGCACTCTTGTCCATGCTGGAGAAATGGCACACAACGTCACCCAATGTCTAAACCAGGAGAATGTTAATGTCTTAAATATGTGTGGATAAAGTCATCAAATCCTCTTTCTCTGTTCATTCCTCATGGTCTGCAGTACGCTTCAATGGAACTACAGATGTGCCCACCTGCATGGACAAAAACCACTGTGCTCACATCTGCCGAGAAACACCCAATGGAACCATCGCCTGCGAGTGCCGGCCGGGATTCCAGCTCACCAAAAACAACAGGGACTGTAAACGTGAGTCAAAGTTTTTTATACGAACATGCGGCAAAGGTCAACAAAGAACAAAAAGAAAGAGAGAGGAAAATGGCAGTCTGTTAATATCTTCTGTGTCTTTAGTCTGTTTCCCTTGACAGGCTAAAAGACCGAACGACACATTGACTATGAGAAACTAATACTAGCTCATCTTTTTGTTTAGTGACATGTAACTATGGTAACGGAGGATGTCAGCACATCTGCGAGGAGATGGACCACGGGCCCAGATGTTTGTGTCACATGAAGTTTGCTCTACACTCTGATGGGAAGACCTGTGTAGGTGAGTTTGTACGCTGTACTACATTTAAATGAAACATGATCGTTTTTTCTTGGAATAATGTGCCCTAAAGTAGGTTCGATTGAATCAATTTTGCTTTGATGCTGACTTCCCTCATCCCTCAAAGCGGAGATGTCCGGAAAGGAAATACGTTTGATGAAAAAGTAATGTTTTGCTAAGAATCAGGCTTGAGTTCCATTTAACTTACGTTGAGTATAGATTAGTGTGTGTTTTTAAAGTATTTTACAGTGAGCGCATTGTCTTTAACATATGTATGTAAATGAAGCGTAACCTAGAGTTTCCATTTGTCTGGTCACTTGCAACTAAGGTATAAAGTTGAAATATTCGACAGAAATTATTGCATGTGAAGAGCTGTGTGGCGTTGTGCTTTGGCCTTCACTGTTGCTCTTTGCTGTTTATTTTATTTATCCTTGACTGTTTAATTCGCTAAACACATTTCCTATTTAACATGGTTTTGACTTTTCACTTCTTACCAGTTCACAGCATAGATGTGTATACATAGATGCCACATTTGAGCTCTGTTTTTTACCACTCCAAATATTAGTTGAGCATGCCTCTCACAGCAAAAATCTATACGTTTTCCAAGATGGTTGTAAAAACTGCTTTGATTTAAATGAACCTTTCACAAGTGAGAATGTGTTGGTCTGTGTTTTAATATGTATGAACTCAATATAACAGGTTTTTGAACTTAGCCAACACCTTCGTCTTGCTTAGCAATTATAATGTTTAGGTCTGCGCAACAGCACATAACATTTGATGTTCATACATGTGTGTTTTGTTTACATTCAAGTGTATTTACCTTTCCAATATAATGGAACTTGGTCATAGCGACCCCATAGAAACACACAATAAGGCATCTATGTATATATACATTTATGACTTGAATCGTTTGGCATTCTATTCTGCTATTTTTCTTTGCTAGCTCAAAAGCTGGAAGCCTGTTATCTAATTCTTTGTGGCAGTTGATGTTGCATGTGAGAATTAAATCTGCTGTAATGAAATAGATCACGTAATGTACAAAAAAAGACATTTGCAGATAGTTGAAGTTTATGTGATAATGCTGTAAAGGTTTGAGGGAAGATTTTTCTCTTTTTTACTTTGGGTTTTGGGTTGAATTATTATGTAGATGTTGCTTTAGGGGTTTCATTAATAGAGAAATACTTGCATTATGAATACTCGTTCATATTTTAGATTTGTTGGGCTGAGCGCAGATTATAAACCAATAAATGATGCACTGCAAAAACTGACATTCTTACTAAGTGTTTTTGTCTGTTTTGTAGTACAAATAACTTAACATTCTTAAATCAAGATGCACTTTCTTGACAAAAAAAGTGACCTATGATGTTTAGTCTATTTTATGGTTTATGGTAAAAACAAGCAAAAAAATCTGCCAATGGGGTGAGAAAAATAAACTTGAAATAGGTAATTGGGAAATCTTGATCTAAATTCAAGTTTATTTTTCTCACCCCATTGGCAGATTTTTTTGCTTAATTTTCCCATAAACTTGCTTCATTCTTATGTAATTTTTCATAAAACAAGACTAAATATCTTTGGTCACTTTTCTTGGGAAGTAATTGGATATTGATTTAAGAAGTTTTAGATATTTTTGACTAAAAACAAGACAAAAATGCTTAGCAAGAATGTCATTTTTTGCAGTGTGCAGTGCACGCAGATACATTTTTATCACCGTTTGTTGCCGCTGGAAATGAATGTTGGACTGTTTTCTGTTCTGCCATATTAGCTGGAAAAGTCATAAAACAAGCCGCAGACGGCAGTAACCCGCCCGTCCGCCTCATTCGGCCGCATTCAAATACAAACAAACACTTGAGCGGAGAACTTTAACAGCACAATATCAGCAGCCAAAAGATCACGGTGTCTCGCTGGGACCTTGCAGCTCGACTCGACCAAAGTAGTGGTTAGTCTGCCCATTTCCTGCTCTCTCTCTCTCTCTCTCTCTGCCCCCCTCTATGTCTCTCCGCTCTCACTTTCTCAGCTATTATGTCAAGGTCTCGCTGAGATGGCCTGTTATTATCCTTCTATTCCCCCTCAAACCTCCTAGCAGATCCGCAAATGAGACGTCTGGCTGCTCTGACAGCCCCAAAGACATCATTGAATCCACTGCTGTGGAAAAGAACAGGCCACAGAGGCCAGAGGCTTGCGGTGAATCTGTCAGGGTCGCACATCCCCCCCACAGGAATCCAGATCGAGCGCGGCCGAAGGCTGGGTCGCGGTCGGAAATGCCGCTGGCTCCGTCTCTCTCTTTCACGGGCTCTAATAGGCCAGAAAGCCACAATAAAACAAGCTGAACTTATTAATGAGCCCCTGTTGAGCGAGGGCCGAGTAATTGATGTGGCTTACCCACAATCCCCCGAGGAGATGGAAACCGCTCGTGTGATAAGAGAAGGTGAGAAATGAAGCTAGTTGGGCACTTTTTCAATTAGGGGCACATTTATGTCTCTGGGTTAAGTTTTATTCAAGCTAGCAGATTTCAACTTTTTACTTTTGGAAAGTAGCTCGCCCAAATATAAATATTATCTCATCATTTACTCATGTCAAATGTACATGACTTTGTTTCTTCGGTTGAACACGAACTAATAATTTTATATAAAACCTTAAATATATCAAATAAAAAATATGTCAATTTTGTATGAAAGAATATAACATGATAGCATTATATGAGGGTCATGGCTCCACAAACGCCCAAATATCCGTCATTGAAGTAATCCATATGACTCCAGTTTTCTGAAGTGAATTGAAAGTTTGTGCAAGAAATTCATATTTGAATCTTATTTAGCGTTTGTCATATCCACTACAAAATATAATGCATGGTAAATTCAAATACAGTATGGCGGCACATCAGTGTGTTGTCATATGTGTTTTCATCTCCACCATAAGAGTATTCCATGTTTTTTAACTTTTGAGATTATAGTTTAAAAATTAAATTTAAATTATAGACACAAATATGAGTAAAATGAAATATGCATTGGATGAAAATGATTTGCATCCTTTTTATATTTTTTTTGTCCCTTTGTAGCGTCACATTTTGCCAGTTTTATAAAAAGTTAGTGTACTCGGTTACCAGGGAGACTGCGGTGTCATTATGGATTATTTTGTATACTTTGACAAAATTACAGCTGTTCTGGACTAAAAGTGTCTTTAGTTGAAGAAACACCCAAAGCATGATAATAGAAACAGTTCCAGGGATCAGACATATTCTGTAGTAAAATCTTCCACACATTTTCACATCCTTTGGTTAATGATTGGAACACGTCCAGAACTTGAGTTGGATTTATTCTCGCCCTCATTAACATGATATGAATCCCTACGAACAGGTGTTCACAATTTACAATAGCTTCTTAATGATCTCTGGTCATTTTTGGAACATCCTTGCTTCAGCGCCCTGCACGCCAGTTCTTGGACTTTAATCTTGACATGGCAGTTTGGCCACGTTGGTTGCGCAAAAATCGATCGCTCTGATCTTACTGGGTGTCTTTTATGTGTTTCTTGATCTGCGCTCTTCCTCTTTCTCTCTTTCTCTTCGTCTTCACTCACTGCTTCGGCACTGATGCGTATCAGCCACTCTGTTTATTTTTGCACTTTATTCAGCTTTCATCTCTCACAATCTGTTGCGGCAGTTTTGCTTTGGCAAGTTTAGCAGGTGATTTGGAACCGGCTGCGTTGGGTCCGCGCTGCGAGCAGATGGAGACTCGGAGGATGACAATAAACCGAATACGCTCGCACACCTTCATTACGTTACATTTATTCATTTGGCAGATGCTTTTATACAAAGCGACTTACAAGTTGGAGAACATATAACATTACATTACCTATAGTTTACAAGGTCATGTTATTAGAAGGATTAAAGCTTAAGTAAGCAAGGGAGAGAATGAACAACATGAAATACTTTTTTTTTAATTAGACATAAAACATAGACAGTAATTGGTTAAATGCGGAATATGTTTTGAGTTGCTTTTTGAAAGTTGGGAAGGATGCTGCAGTTCGGGCGGAGGCTGGCAGTTCATTCCTCCACAGGGGAACCGAATGAGTTCGCTTCACGTGTATACAGTAGATGAGGAGGTCTGTAATACCTGGAGAAAGCTGTCTGTTAGTCATCTCCGTTGTAGTTAGATTAAATCCCTCAGAATTATTTTAAAAAGTCTTCGAAGTGAGTAGGCCATAGTGATTAAATTGCTTTGAAATAAATTTACGGTTCCGGATAAATTGTGTTATCGCACCATGCTTGAAATGTTCTTCACAGCGATACCACAGAAGAACCATTTTTGGTTCCACAAAGAACCATTCTGTCAAAGGTTCTTTAAAGAACCTCTATCTTACTTTTTTATAATCTGAAGAGCCTTTTTTCGCCACAAAGAACCTTTTGTGAAACAGAAAGGTTCTTCCGATGTTAAAGGTTCTTTATGGAAACAAAAGGTTCTTCTATAGCATCAAAGAACCTTTTGAATCATCTTTTTTTTAAGATGTGTGTGTGTGTGATTTACAAATAGTCAGGCTCTTAAAGGTTCAAATAATAATTCATAATTCTTAATTATTTGTATTATTATAATGTAATAATTATTAAATAATATATGTTTAATATTTGAAAATAATTTCATATAATTATCAATTTTCAAAATAAATTATCATTAAATATTATTATTTATGTATTTATTTTTAATAAAATTCAATTTATTTATTTATAAAAATGAAAATATATATTTTTTCATTATTATATGATAGTTCACTGATGTGGATTAAATATCTACATTTCCCATGTAATTGTATTAACTTTATATCTTTTATGATCACTTAATTTTTGTAGCTTTTTTTACTTTTACATTTTGGAATTTTTGCCCCTCTGTCACCTCATTTGTTTGAAACATAAAAATTCAGGTAATTTTGTGTACTGATCATTACATTGGTTTAAATATATTGATCTCAAACTCACATTTCCTTTGATAGCTCATCGTAAATCATATTTATAATAAATCATCATTGCCGATGTTAGTTAGTAGTAATGAGACTGAACTTTTGCTCATGCTCAATCATAAATATTTGTGTATTTTTACCAGAAATTGCAGCTTTAAAACAAAATAAATATATAAACGATAAATAATATGCCCTTTTTAAGATTTAACATTGATTCTGTCATTCTTAAATCTACTATAAATACATTTTATTCATTTCTAAGAAAGGAGCTGTTTTTAGTTTTAATGAAGACACACACACTGAAAACACTTTTTTAGGTGTCCCGCACAGGGATTCATTGTTTTGAAATGTGTCTGTGTCACTTCCAGATCGATAAATCATCTCTGCATGATGTCACTTCACACCCTCCTGCTCGGTTTCAATGTTTACCACCAAGCGTCTGGCAGTATTCAGACTTACACTAACTCGTGTGCGTCTTCTGCCGTCTGCTGTGTTAAATCACTCTCGTGCGTGGGACGGTTGTGTCGTCCGTGCCTGAAAATCCTAATCCTTGTATGAAAGTGTAAACGGTTTAAACGTTGTCAGTCTTATTTTATGTTACTGCTGTAAAAACTAAGTTTAAACTAGCCGAAGGTGGTTTGCTGGTTGCTGTAAAGCCAGACTGGTTTCCATCGCTCAGGCTGGTCTGGATTGATGGTTTTAGAGGGGGTTTGAGCTCCTGCCAACATGCCAACATACAACCAGCAAATCAAGTTAGAGTTAGAGCTTAGTTAAGCATTTTTGGATAAGATTGGCCAGTTTGTTGAATAAAGTTGGGGTCAATTTTGGAAGACTAAAGCCGTGTTTCTGTAATGTGTGTGTGTGTGTGCAGAAGAAAGGAGTGTCCAACCGCAGCCCCTGCAGCCACAGCTGTTACCCAATGGTAAATATCTCCATTTCTCTAGCTTGATTCCTATTGGCTACCTCTTTTCCAAAGTAGGCGTTGTGAAACTTTTACTAACTCGCATTGCAGTGTTTTCTTGGGTTGGGGTTCAGTACATCCAAGATCAAGGCATTGGATTTGTTTCTTGAATTGTCTGAACCTGAGCCCAACTTTGCTTACGACCTCCTGATTCATCTTGCATCCTCTAATGAGAAAGCATGTTCAACCGAGACCTTCAAAGTTAGAAAAAAGTCTTGTGTAGGTCAAAGAAGCATCGATTCAGCCCTCATTTGACCTATAATGAATGTTTTTAATGCAGTTCGATTGGTACTTGATTTTTAGAGCACAACATGCATGACCAAGCTCTTGCAAAGGCTCTGAGGTTAGAAGGTTCTGCGACTCGATCTGCATGCTGGCTGAAGGCGGGACGCTTGATATGTTTCTCATTCTGTTAATTGGGTTTGATTTAAGCACGCAACGAATACACCAGCGCTTATGGACAACCTTTGTCCCAAGACCAAACATTTTCTTACTTTTGTTTCTCTCGCTGTTTCCTCTGGTATTTTCTCGACCTGGAAAGCTTCGCCGTTTCTGAAAACCCAAGTTTGACAACCTTTTAACATCCGAGCGGTTTTAATGTGGACCCATGTGTTTGGTCAAAGCTAGGAATGACCCGTGCCAACAGCTGTCACATGCCGCCAGAGGTAAAATTTTCGGTGAATGTTTCTGACTCGTCCGACACTTAATCGTGCCAACATTTTCAGTTGTAAGGGAATTCTTGAGCAATGCTTTGAATGGTTTTGCTTAAGTAAATTGAAACCAATTACCATGATGGTCATATACATGCCAACAGGATTCAGAGTTAAATGTAGTCTTGCGCAAAAACACAGTGTTCTTGGATACTTTTGTGCACGCTAGTACCTATTCAGACTACTTTTTGTTAACATCGAAAGGAATGGAAATGTTGAAATGGAAGTCAGAATGACAGGAAGAGATGGTGGGCTCTCTGAGGAAATGATTAGCTGACCGTAATTGCAATGAATGGAGTGAAGTTTCCAGCATTGCTTTAGCAGAAATCCCTGAAGTTTTCTCAAAGATCATTGTGTGTTAGCAGGCAGCCCGCTGGCCACAATATAATGAGTGTGTTTTTTCTTCATACACTAACACCTTGTCTTTCAGTAACTCATCTAAAACACGCACATAGACACCTCCAGACCTCCAGAATGAGAAAAAACATAATTACTGTCTGTGGAGATAATGGCTGTATTGAGATTTCCAAGTGTTGGGATGCGACCAAAGCCATGCCATTCATTCAGTAAGAGCATTCTGACAGAGTTCGGGCTATTTTTTCGGAAGAGCGGGTCTTGACACGCACACCCGTCGATGTTTTGTCTGTCTTGTCTGAGGAAGGTGTTAGATGGTTGATGTTTGAAGTGCGTGCATGAAATCTGAAAAGAAGCTCTTAAGTTTATTTGTGGAACCCGACCTCAAGTTTCTGTCATTCTGCTGCCGAGAGAGAGAACACAATGGGATCTTGTGTTATTTTATTCTACTGTATGCAATGTTGTGTTTACATTAATAGTGAGTAGGGCAGCATGATAAATAAGCATTTCGCGGTTGTCTGCGTTTTTTTTTTTTACACAGCTTGTCAGTGAAGCACGGTTAAATCAGAATCAGAAAGAGCTTTATTGCCAAGTGTGCTTGGACACACAAGGAATTTGTATTAGTGACAGAAGCTTCCAGTGCACATACAGGTTAAAAAAAGTGACAAGGCACAGGTAACAAAACATAAAAAATAAAGGACAATATTAGATAAAAGGACAATAGGCAGTATATTGTATGTACAGATGTGCTATATACAAATTATACTGGTATATACAAGTTATGCAGGGCAATGTGGATAGCTGAATATTATATCAACAACATATGTATAATAAATATGAGTATATAGTTGTGTATTGCACGTGTTTTTATTGCAAGAATATGAATAGAGGAAAGGAGCTCCGAGGTTTCACTGGGTTCGTCGGGTAGGCATCCTCTGTGTTTGGGGGATATATGATTATAGAAATACATAGCATATTTATACCTACCTTTCCTTGCTATTATCAGAGAGACATCTCATGTGTCCGATCCCACTTTCATCACATCATTATCCTGGGTGAAAGATGCCTTTTGGTGAGGTGCTGCTGATAATGGCCGTTGTATGGTTCCCGACAATGTGACACATGGTCAGTTGTGCACCTCAGCCTCATTGGGTGTTTCGGCCCTTTATCACAAGACACCCTCAGCCAAGGGAGGCCCACCGCAGGTCGATCAGCATTTCCCAATCCCTGGCTATACTCAGCAGACCTGAATCTGGGGATAAGGGCTGTCCCGCTTTTTCTGCCCCTCCCAAATAAAGGGTATTTAGCCTGGGCGTTTTGGGGGATGTCATTTGCTGCTACTCTCTTGGTCTCTACTGCTGCAGCCAAGCCCTTTAGTACTTGATTGTAGCGCCATGTGTATCTCCCCTGTGTCAAGCTCTTCTTACAACCCACAAGAATATGTTTAAGGTTAGCTGGAGCTGCACATAAGTGGCAGGCTGGATCCTGTCCACACCAAACATGCAGATTTGTTGGTGAGGGCAGTACATCATATGTAGCTCTTATTCTAAAGCTTAGCCTGTTTGTTTCCATACTCCACAGCTCACTCCAAGTGATTTTGCGCCGTTCAATGCCTTCCCACCTCATCCAGCAGCCTTGCTAGGCTTGAGTGACCGCTCTGGCTCATCTACTTGCTCCCTCTTGACGCCGAACCTCCTCCACCACCAGGTGATGCTGTTCCCTTGGTGTAGCTTTTCGCCATGTCAATGTGGTTGATCCCAAACCAAGTCCCCCTCTGCCATATTGAACTTGTCCCACGATGTCCCTATGTCTGAGGGCTGCCTTTGAATCTGCTATCGCTGTTGCTGGGTTCCATTTCCTCCCTGTCGCTACTGTTGGAGCAGCATCTCTTACACAGGGATCACAGGATAATTTGAGCGTCATCTCCAGCCTTGTTTTGGTGTATTTATATTCCTCCACAAGGCTTGAAATGGGAAGTGAGAGAGCTCCATTCCTGTACAGCCTTATGTTGCTAAGGCATCTTGTTAGCCCAAGCCATTTCCTCACTTGTGTACTCACCAATCTCTCCAGGTTCTTGGCGTGAGACTCTGTGAGCTCATACATTGAAATTGGCCACATTAGGCGTGGCAACCAGCCAAATTGGAAGCACCAGAGTTTCAGCTTCCCAGGTAGAGCTGTATTATTGATTTTCTTGAGTCCACTGACTGTCTCTTGCCTGAGTTGTTCCACCTGTTTGGCGTCTTTAAAGTCTATGGTGTACCATGGTCCAAAGCTTTTGATGGGCTTGTCCGTGACCGTTGGTATGGGCTCGCCCTTTATACAATACCTTTCGTAGGTAAGCCGGCCCCTGACGATAGAAATGCTGCAGGATTTGATCTCCATTTGTGCCCAACTAATGTTCTCCTGGAGCTTGTCCAGCAGCCGCTTTGTACATGCTTTGGTTGTTTTGATGGTTGTCATGGCATCCATTTATGCCCTGATTGGAGGTAGGCCCTACCCATTTTTCAAATGCTCTCCTCCAACCACCCAACGCGATGCCCAGATTATTATTTCCATTGCCATTGTGAAAGCCAGTGGTGAAATTGTGCAACCTGCCATTATGCCAACCTCCAGCTGTTGCCACGTGGTGGTACTATCCTGTGTGGTAATACAGAATTGGAGATCCTGAAAATATGCCTTAATCAGCTTTGTTACCTGCTCTGGAATGTGGAAAAAGTCAAAGGCTGTCCACAGCATCTCATGTGGCACTGATCCAAAGGTATGGTATACTGTTGGGTCCAGGAGCAGAAGATGATCTTGCCCGTTTTACTGCATTCTCAACTTCGCTCCATTTAGGGAGCCTTGTGCCCATCTGTTGTTCTGGAAGCTGAATTAGTGGTATGTCTTCTGGAATGGAGATTGGCTCATGCCTCTGATTGTCGGAATACGTTTTCCGTAGGTGTTCCTCAAGATCTGTTATAGGTACTTTAAGGGTCCCAGTTTTCTCCTTGCTAAAGATGCTACTGACGAACTTGTAATGATCTTTGTAGAAAGCGGTCCTGGTTCGCTCCTATTTCTTATGTTACTTTCTCAAGCTCTCTGCTCTTCGCAGCAAGGCCAGGCGACTTTTAATACCACCTTGTAGTGCCTCTAGGCCCTCCCTTTCCTCTTCAGTGGCCTTCTTCCACTGTTTCCTCAGGCTCCTCCTTTCTCTCACAAGTCTGTCAATTTCTTTTTGTCTCCAGGACTTAGGCCAGCATGTCGTCTCATTCTGTGACCTAGGATTCTTGCTATTCACTCCAAATCTCTCCATCCCATAGGTGTTTTGAAGACTTTTGGCCTGCTAATAGCTGAGCGAGATCCGAGTCAATGGTTGCCTACTCTTTGTCGCAGGATTTAGGCCAATGTATCCCAGGTCTTCTTCCATCCATTTTCCTTTCTACTGCTTGCTGCGGATAGAGAAGAGATATAACAATATGAAAAGGCATCCTCAGCTAGATTAAACTGGGGAAAAGGTGAGGGTTTTATTATTGGAGAGTGGACAAGAAAAGGACTTCCAAAGCTTCCTGGTGGGTTGAAATGGTGTAGGGAAGGGTTGAAAGTTTTAGGTGTATATTTAGGGAATAACCATTTTCAGGAAAACAATTGGGAGGGAATGTTGGAGAAAGTAATTGCTCGATTGTCTAAATGGAAATGGCTATTACCACAGGTGTCGTATAGAGGGAGAGTTTTGGTTGTTAACAATCTGACTGCCTCTACGCTGTGGCACAGGATGTTGGTCATGGAGCCACCTGATGAACTGATTTGCCGTATACAGAGGAGCATTAGTGGATTTCTTCTGGAGCGGGCAGCACTGGATCTGAGCAGCTGCACTGTATCTACCTGTCCAGCAAGGAGGACAGGGTCTGGTGGATGTGAGGAGTCGCACCCGTGCTTTCAGAATTCAAGCAGCACAGAGACTCCTGTACCATAAGGATTTGACTTGGGCCCAAACTGCTTGTGCTTTGTTACAGAAAGTAGGAGGACTAGGGTTGGATAAACATTTATTCATAATAAAACTGGAGGATGTGAGCTTGTCCGAGATTACACCGTTTTACAGGTCTATGTTGAAGGCATGGAGAACTGTTTTTAAAGCAGAGAGGGACATTGATCCTCAAGGACATTGGGTTACTGAAGAACCTTTGTTTTTCAATCCACTGATACAGACAAGGATGTTATCTTCTGTGAGTATACGAACATGCTTAATAAGGAATAAAATTGTAAAACTGGGGCATCTCTTGGACAATAATGGATGTCGATCAGTAGAGAACCTCAAAGAGGTGACAGGATTACGATCATCAAGACTCACAGCAAAGCTGATGGAAGAGATTTTTAATGTAATACCAAGCAGCTACAGAGAAAACATTGCAAGAAAAGAAAATGATATGATTGCATTCCCTAACATTAAAATTGTGCTCGCAAGTAACTAAGATCTGGAGGGTGAAGACGCTGGTTCAATTTTGTCCTTTGAGGTTCCTCAAATACACTTTTTTGAATCTACATCAAAGAAAGCCATATATCATACCACAGTAAAGGTTACTCATCAGGAATCACTTAAGGGAGTAAAAGTCTCTGGATGGCCAGGACTGTTAACTCCAGACTTTCTCGTAAGGGACCGGTGGAGAACCCTGTATAAGCCTCCGGTGGAGAAGCGAACAGCTGATCTACAGTGGAGGATTATTCACAGGGCAATAGCTACAGACAGACATGTAGCACACTTGAATCCAGCAGTGGTTGGGGAATGTAGGTTCTGTGGGGAAGAAGAGGATTTGGAGCATTTATTTTTAAGATGTGCTAGACTTCTAGGCCTTTTTAACCTTCTTAAGGAATTGTTCAGGGGTTTTAACGAGGATTTTTCAGATAAAGTTTTCATCGGAGGGTTAAAGTATGGATTTTCGATGAGGAAAAAAGTGTGTTTATTGAGTTATTTGATTGGGACTGCAAAATTGGCAGTATGGAAGACTAGAAAAAATAAGGGTCTACTTTTTGCAAGTACGGATTCTGAATTAATGTTTAGGGGCTTAGTGGCAGGAAGGCTTAAAGTGGAGTATGCGTATTATAATGTTGTAAACAATGTCCAGAGTTTTATTGAAATATGGTGTGTTAATGATGTTTTATGTACAGTTGTTGATGATGTGATGGTTCTGAATTTTTAACCAATTCATTGCTTTTTATTGTGTACATTTGTGGGATTATATAGTAGTAATGTGTAGAAATGTATGAGTTTTGAAATGTAAAAAATTAAAGATTTATAAATCTCTCTCTCTCTCTCTCTCTCTCTCTCTCTCTCTCTCTCACTCTCTCTCACTCTCTCTCTTTCTCTCTCTCTCCCTCTTTCTCTCTCTCTGTGGCTCTCTCTTTCTGTTTTTGTATAGAGTGGTTCTTGGGAATGGCAGCAGGTTTTGTGCTAAACCCATGTGCAGGGATATAAACATAATATAAATTTTAGCATGATGTTTAGGAATCACTGTTACTGTATGACCTGAGGTTGCGGCATATTTAACAAACTTGAGGAGATGATTTTTGAGGAGATGCTAATGAATCCATCTCCCTTCAACAACACCTGCTCCCTTTCCCAGAACCACATTTACTTACTGTAGATAGAGACATAGATCTTTTGTCTTCTACTGTTTTATTGCTGTTGTGTTCTGCTCACACACACACACACACACACACACACACACACACACACACACACACACACACACACACACACACACACACACACACACACACGCTGAATGATTGACAGTGAAATTGCTTGGCAAACACTTTTTCCCCGTTGACATTTCCTGTTGAATCAGGAAGCTTGGGCAGCCTGCATGTGTTGTGTGTAATGACTAACAGATCTGAGGTCGATACAGGAAAGTTTGATGTGGATTCATTCGTGTACGTCTGCAGTCAAACTGACTTCTGCCATGTGTGTGTTTTTTCAGAGACGTGTGCGGTGAATAACGGCGGATGTGACAGCACGTGTCATGATGCTGTCACTGGTGTGCGGTGCAGCTGCCCGGTGGGCTTCACACTACAGCCAGACCGCAAGACCTGTAAAGGTAATTCTGAGATAAAGATATTTTCTATGACCTAACTCCACCCTTAAATCTCTCTCTCTCTCTGACAACTCTCTGCATTTTTACGTTTTCAATGAAAACTATAACACTGTTCACACACAAGTACACAATCACACAGAGATAAAGTATCACACTGCTAGCGCATAGATAGTTAACTGCAATTAGAAAATTTGTTTTAATGTGTGCTATAATTTTATTATTGGTCATGTCTTAATAATGCTGAACTATTTAAAAATAGCTGGAAAAAAACAGTGACGTAGTTGGGTCCATGTTGGCATCATGAACGTTGCCATAGTAACACATTATTTTTTGGTCATGTTATAATGACTGTAATTCCAGAAGTGTTTTAAGTCACCAGTACAAAACTTTGTTAAACACATTTCTCTGTTATCTGGTTGTCGACCGTGTTCGTCTTGCTGTAAAACACAGCTATCCTTCAAGAAGTCGCATTTATCTGAGCATTTAGGATGATTCAGTGTTAAAAGCGCTTAGAATTTATCGCGAATAGTTTACCCAAATATGACAATTCTCTCATTCCTCATGCCATCACAGGCATATATGAATATTTCTTTCTTTAAAAACAGCGATAATTCACACATATTACAACTAGTCATGAGACACGCAAGAAGCAATGAGATTCAGGATTACATATTCGAACTTACCAGAGGTGGAGGTATTTTTACTCTACTCGAGAACATATTTCAAGTATTTTTTGAGCAGACTTTTCAAGTCTGAAATAATATCGGAAAAATACTTCAATGCTCATACTTCATAAATAATTTCATCATAACATCATAAATCTATTTTTGCATGTACATTAAAAATCTAGTACTTTGATCGATTGATTGATACTTTATTAATCCTTTACAGAAAATAACGTCTACAGATCTGCTTTGTTACTTTTAAGCAAGTAAAATGTTTCCATAAAAATATTAGAGTACAACTAAAAACATACTGTTAATGTACTTCATTATTAAAGGTGAAAATATTACATTCATTTATGAAATGCAGTGAAAAGTATGATTTATGCTTTATAATGTTGTAAAGTAAAAACAGTCTGATAAAGGACAGATACTTAAAAATGTAATTAAGAGTAAAAATACTCAAGTGCTGTCCACCTCTGGAACTTACATTTATTTGTGTTTTCCTGAAGAAATGATCTCATACTGTACATCTGGGATGACATGAGGATGAGTAAATTATGAGAGAATTTTCATATTTGTGTGAACTATTCCTTTAAAGAGTACATAAAATGAGATCATGAAAATTACATTTCATGCCATGTGTAATGTTGCCGTGTTTGAAAGTAAGCAGTCTGCCAAGTTGTAAATCCGAAGGTGAACGAATAACAAAGTTATTGGCTTGGAAAGAAGGGAGTCGACTCTGAATCACGCAAACGAGTCGTCCCTAGTCCGATTCGCGAACTTCGCCGTGGATTTACGTCACTACATATAGTCCCCGCCTACGTTTTGCTAGGACTGCCCGCGAAAACTCCCCTCTTCTCCCCCAAACACTGTAGCTCGTGAGCCTCATTTGCGGTAGACCAATCACAGCAGACTAGACCATCTGACCAATCACATCAGACTAGGCTAGCGGAAAGGAGGGGATTAGACCGATGAATCGCGCAACGAACCATTTGAGTCAGTCAAGAAGTAAGTTAAGAATAACTGCCTGTTATAATGAAATAATAGTGTTTTTACACCTTCTATGTACATAAACTTGTAGTTGGACACTCCGTAAACCAAAGTAGGACCTTAAAAATCCGTAGTTATGTACTCTTTAAGTGAAAGACAACCTGCTCCAAGTCGGCCTTTTAAAAGCTCTCAACTATTTAAAACTAAAAAGTGTATGCTTTTGTAATGTTTTTTTTCATTGTAACCTCAGCTGGTGGTGTTGCCGTAGATGTTTGACAGTCGAGTTATTTATAGACTTCAACCGTATTCTCAGAATTGAGTTCATCTCCAGTCATTTCATTTAATGGCATTAACACAGATACGCTTTAAGACTAACTGTTGTGTGGATTGAGATGTGTCTTTAGAATGACAAATTATCACAATTGTGTCTGATTATACTTTACAGTCTTTAGATGTGATCAGCCTCGAGTTTAATCAAAAAATTGAAATACTTGTGAAGACTTTTAGGTTCATGTGTCCGCCACCGTCTCGCCTCACATTGACACGTTAACAAGAGCGATAAAAGAGTATTCAGTTTTATTAGTGCTGCTACAGCAGAAACAAAGAAAAACATCTCCAGACTGCTGGCATAAGAACACACGACAGAGAGAGAGAGAGAGAGAGAGAGAGAGAGAAGTGGTGTTTTATTCTGTGTGTAATGCAGTGATTCTGTCCAGATGAAACCGAGATGAACGGCTCATTTCCTCAGATGATTCGGCTAATCAGAAACATCCACTTTAGCTCAATCAAAGCCAACTGAAAGCTGATGATACATTCGTCCATTATTCCTAAAGAACAGAACAGAGGAGACGTGGTCCTGAAGAACTTCCTCCTGTTTGAGCTGCGGGAGGTCTCCAACGTTCTCTGACCGCAGAAATGCTCTGATGTCACACATTTACTCCACGTGTGTCCACTGAAAAACATCTCGAACGTCTCATCTCCTCTATCTCCTCTCATGTGCTCTCACGACTCATTTCTCACATCCTCCTGTCTTATTTCACATCTTATTTTCTCATGTCCTCTCCTTTCACTTCTTTTCGTTTCATCGTCTCTCCTCTTGTCATATATTAGCGCTCATCTTCTCCACATTTTCTCCTCTCTTGAACTCTACTCTCACTTCCGTCTTTCTTCTCTTGTCATCTTACGTCTCACATCTTGTCTCGTGCCACTTCTCCTCTTTTGTTCTCATCATATCTTGGCTCTCTTTTCTCCTTTGACGACCATGTCCTCATATCTGCTCTCAATGACACTGTTTATCTTTTTATTGTTGCATATTATTATTCACTTATGGTCTGCATCACAGCAAGCCTACAGGAACCGTTCTAATCCATCACATGTGTCTTTGTTCATACTAACCAGTGTTCATTACAAACTCTCTCTCTCTTGTTACAGACATTGATGAATGCCGTATGAACAATGGGGGGTGTGACCATGTGTGCAGAAACACAGTGGGTAGCTTCGAGTGCAGCTGCAAGAAAGGATACAAACTTTTGACCAATGAGAGGACTTGTCAAGGTAGGCCGGCCAATAGATGACTGCGTAGTTTTGGTTTGATCCAGTGATATTTTATGATGTTTTGCTCAGTGCACATCACATCTTTTGAGTGGAGCGACACGGGGCTTAACTCATAGATACTGTCAAATAAAAATATCATTATTTTAAGTTTACTTACTGCATCTCTATATATGTGTTTTAGATCCTAAAGTCAAAGCAATATATATTTTTAAGATCATTATAAGAACATATTTTGTTTTTTTGAAAATGAGTCGGTCCTCTTATTTGAAAGTATAGCGTTAAGGAGGGGTCTGCTCGGGTCACAGGGTCTCATTTACAGGGCAGGTTCAGACTTTAATTGACCGCTCGAGGATAGTAATGTTCTGTTTGGCCTGACGGTGCGGTAGCGCTCACTCAGCAGGGGTACAGAACTGTGTGACACACCGCTCCTGGCTACAGGACTGAGGATTAGAACCAGAGATCCCTCCAGAAGCTCCCAGCAGAGATCTCTTCTCTGAAGAACATCTGGACCTTCGGGATTTCACCAAATAAACATGAAAGAATGAATGACAAATGAACAGAGAAAACATGAAAGAGCAAGAACAAGTTTTTAGCTCTCAGGGTTTTTCCTGGCTCAAAATGAGGCAGAGGTGGTGCAACGTGCGTGTAGGCCTACCGTCCCTTTAAGTGGCTTAACAAAACACTTATCAAATTTTTAGAACTTTAATATGAAAATGACAACTAATAAGTCACTAATAAATAACTAATAAAACATTAAAAAAATTTCACCCGAACAGAAAATTTGAATACAAGCTTTTTATCATTTTCAACTAACTTTTCAGCCTATAATTAACTAAATGAGCAAAGTTCATTCGCATCCTACGTTCTCTTGTGCTTCACTGAGCTTTGAATGAATCGCTGATCTCTTACATTCTGTTTAAACGAATCGGTTCAAAGGAGTCATTTGTTTGCGAGTCGTTCTGATCGCGATGTGCGTTCATACTGGCGATCGCTGTGTACAGTATGACGCTGATTCAACGAGCCAATTTCACAGCTAAAACATTACAATGATGTACAGCACGTTAATTTAAGAAACCTTTTAAATAAATTGAACGTAAGACACATGAACAGCCGTCAAACACAGCTAATACAGCTCCTAATATAGCTCTTCTACTGAACTCTTCTGCGCTTCACTGTGCTGATAACGAAACAGCGCCTCCATTGTGGCGTAATGCCGCAACTGCAGTTACAAATGTCTGTCTGTTTAATGCCCGCAGTGTTTTTTGTGAAGACACCCGACATAATTTTGCCGAGAGTCGGAGGCGGCACGAAATTTGACTGAGGCGGCCTCCCCCAATTTCTCTATGCAGGAAAAACCCTGGTCACCGTTGGGTTTTGATGCTAAATGAAGAACTGTTTTTTTTTGTTTCCCAGAAACCTTTCAGTCAATGGATCTTTAAAGCTTTGTTTCTTTAATACCTTTTATAGTCGATTGAACCTTTTTGTCCATAAATTAGCTTATCCATATTGTTTACCATTAGTTTACCATTGATTCACTTTATTTTCTGCAGTTTTATTCAGTGTGTTGCATGTTAATACATTTGCATATTCTTCACGCTATTTTAATAGATTTAAATGTTTGATTTTGTAGACACTTTTAATACTTTAGCATGTTAAACAATTCTGTGTTGTGTTATCGTTTGATGTTCAGCGTAAATCTGATTTCCAGGGTTAAAGGATTAAATCTGGGTATATTTTATTGTGGCATTGATGTTCATTGAAACAGAGGTGGACACAAAGTATTTTTACTCAAGTACATTTTATAAAATCTGTACTTTATGAGAGTGTTTTTACTTTGGAAAAATTTGACTTCACTACATTACAAAGCATATATCATACTTTTTAACTCCACAACATTTCATGAATAAATGTTGTTTTTTAATACTTAAGTACAAGCTCAAATCTAGTTCTTTTACTTCAGATCTTTTACTTAAGTATTTTTACTTTTAAAAGTGGGAAAGTACTAGATTTTTACTTAAATTCTGTATTAAAGGTTAAAAAACATGCAAAATTTTATTTATGAAATGTAATGGAGTAAAAGTATGACATATGCTTCGTAACTCAAGTAAAAGTAAAAGTACTATCCACTTCTGCGTTTAAACACTCGTCCCTGGGTTGCTGGTTTACCGGGGTCCAGCGGGTATATTAGGTTTGTGAGATCGGAATTAGTTTGGTCTAGAGAGCTTGGTGTTAATACAGAGGTTTACCACAGTGAATATTTAAGGTAATACCGCCAGGCTTCGCAAACACACAGCACCTCCAATACGAGTCCCTCTTTGGTGGGAAAACGTCATGGGAATATTTCTAGAAAGGTTTTACAGTAATGATAAATTAAGCGTGAGTGCTTAAACAGGTGCTACACATTATAAATTTGAGTTTAAACCAAAACCTCAGTAAGCCCAACTTACACATCATCAGACCTCCCTTCTCCATGTTTTTTTATGGGATGTGGTGAGTGTGGGAACAGCACTGACCGCTGGTATCGGGGCTGTGTGAAGTGAGCAGGGTATCTGAAGGGCAGCATGGTGCAGATAGGGCATCTCATCGGATGTGTTAACAGATCCTAACCATTGTCGTGAGGAATGTCACACGAATGATAAAAACAATTGGTGACCATTTTCTCTCATTCTAAGTCTCTTTCAAAACCAAGTGAAACAGAAGTGCTTGGTGTTTGTAAAATTGTTGGGAATATACTTTTAATGACTGATGGCTTTTATTAGTTTGGGAAGCATCGGTATTGGCTGGGTATCGATTCTGATGTTCCTATTTGATTCCGATTCACAAGCTCTCGACTCGATTCGATTCTCGATTCGAGTCAGTGATTATAGATTTAATACAAATCCTATAGATATTTCTAAAAAAGATCAGTAAATGTCAGATAACAATGGTGAATTAAACAATTAAATGAAGAGCCACAAACCTGTATATTAATCTTTAAACACACTTGGGGATATTGAAACAGAACAGTCGCATACCTTGATCAAACAGGATCAGGTTATTTTACATTTAAGAGACAGTATAACAAACAACATTTCACAAAATTAGCTGTAAAGAGAGGCTGCAATCATATGAACCGCTGCCTTTAATGTGAAGGTGATGCTAAATTCGACTACACACCCGCATCCGCCATGTTAATTAAGCAGTGAATGAACGATATGCTCCCTGTTGTAACATCCACCCGTTGTAAAAAGAAAAGTGACATCTAGTGGATAGTAGTAGCAATAACATTCACGTTAGTGAATGTTCAGTGCTTACGGAAATATGAAAGAAAGAAATCTATTCACGGCTTTTGAGAATCAATATCGAATCGACCAAATAAAAAAAAACGATTAATCGATTTTTCATTTTTATTTGCCCAGCCCTAGGTATTACTATTGCTTGTAGTTAGATTTAGACAAGCGTATAATTCACTTATACAAGCGTATAAGTTTGTGTTTCAGACATGAATGACACTTTAAATCATTTGGCCTGTTGATGTGAATAATTTGTATTTTTTTTATAGATGCACTGTAAAACCTAACAGTGAAATTCACTAAATGTAAATGTGTTCATTTTACTTAATTAAAAAAAAATTAAGTCCACTTGTTGTAGTTGTAAGCTACAACAATTAATTTGATCAAGTAGCTTACACTCAAAAATGAATTGTGCAATTTACTTTTAAATTTAAACAAATTTAAACAAGTTAATTCAACATGATAGGTTGAGGAGGATTTTTAGTTCCCAGCATGCTTGGCGTAAGATGGTATTTAGGCAGTAAATGTAGAAATTTTGTGTTATTTTATGTGCTTTCTTAGTAAAAATAAAGACTTGTTTGTGTTTCATGTTCATTTATCTTTGGGATTCAGAACAGTTTGTTATATTTTTTAGTTTGGGGTTTCAAGTGCTTAGGCTGGAGGTTAAAGCATGGCCATGATGTGTATTGCATCATTCAATGAATAATACAGTATATTTAATTTATGTATAACAACAAAAAGTACCAATAAGTCTTATAGATATTTAGTTTAGTTAACATAAAATTTCAGGTACAAATGATTAATTTACAACTTAATCAATTTAAGTTAACTTGAGTCAGAAAAGTAAGAAATACTTTCATTATTTTAGTAATACAATTAAAGGGATATTTCAGAGGCAAACTTCCAAGCGGTTGAATGGGAGTGAATGGCCGTTGACTTTTTGAAGTTCCAAAAAGTGCATCCATCGATCAAAGAACTGCTCGACACGGCTCTGTTTTCTTAGAGCCGTTCTTTGATCGATGGATGCACTTTATGGAGTTTCAAAAAATGGCCCCCATTATCTCCCATTCTACCGCTTGGAAGAAAAATGATACGGGGTATAATAACTCCGACTGCATTATTCTTCAAGAAGAAAGTCATATTCGGTCAGGATGCCTTGAGGGGGGAGTAAAACGTGGGGAAATTTTCCAAAGTAAACAAATTAGTTTTTACAGTGCATGGGTTCAAACCAGAAACCACTAGCATGTTAAAACAACAGACTTTATGGATTTTTGCTATAGTTTTTTTAAACTGAACGAGAGCTTGACTGCAATATCACAGTAGCATTTTTGACAAATGCTAATGGATTGTTCAAAATATTTTATACAAATAACAAAACAAGTGCGACATGCCTCACTGCTGTCCAGAGTGTCCTGCCAGAGGAAGTGACATCACTGGCTGCAGATCGCATGCTTTTTATGAACGCTTTGGAGATTCTTATGCAGATTTTATAACAGAGTTGAGCATAACGTAGCGATAGGAGCTTTTTTTTAAATACATATAAATATTTTCATTACAATTGTTAACAAACAAGCTAAATAGTTGCAAAACACTTGTCAGAAGAAAAGATTCATTAGAAGAAAGTTGCATCTTCAGAGAGGAAACCAGAGCACAGAATAAACAGCGCCTATGAGTGAAAGATGTAAACAGAATATTTCCTCTATTTGAGTTGTAACAGAGTTTTGTGTGTTTCCCGGCTGTCATCGGTCTCGTCCTTCAGCACCTCTCCGAGAGAGCGGCATGCATTCCTCCGTCGACTTCAGCTCTTTCTCAAGTGTGTTTAGGGGAAGCTCTTATCAGATGGCTGCTTTTCTTGAGGTGGGAGTCATAGATAAAGCCTCTATCTGCTCTGTATAAACAGACCAGCTTTTATTTTCCTCTCACAATGCCATTGTTTCAAACTGAGAGATTAAGAGAAACCTGCATACTCGGGACCACAGGGGTGAAGAAGTCAGAACATCTCTGGCCGACACACAGCACTAAAAAATTCTGTAGAAATTGCAGCATTACTGGCAGTAATTTACCGTAGATTTACATTTATGTAATTTACTGGCAACAATTTGTTCAAAGATAAATGATCATGAACAAGTCTTTATCTTTACAGAAAAAAACTATAAAATAACAGCCTCATGCAAAGCATTCTGGGAACCAATATTAGAAAAAAAACACAGAAAAAGGTTGATGAGGATTTCTGGTACCCAAAATACTTTGCATGAGGCTGTTATTTTATAGTTTTTTTCTGTAAAGATGAAGACTTGTTAATGTTTAATGTTCGTTTATCTTTTGCCAACAAATTCGATAAATATAAATCTACAGTAAGTTACCGGCAACTAGCTGCATATCTTCAGCAACTTTTTTTTACAGTGCATTGTTTGCCAAGACACAAGCAACGCTGTTACTATTGCTCGTACTTGATGTTAAAAAGCTTTGTGAAATCTCTTAAGTTACAAGTTTCAAACGGAATTCCTTGAGTACAAACACAACCACAACCGTTTTTTAATCCAGTGATTTGTTGCATTGTGTCTGAAATGCTCAGATGAAAGTTTTTGTGTGTTTTACGGACGTGCTGTTTAAATGCCTTCGGTTCTTCTAGGATCAAGTGAAATGATGGACTTCTCCTTGACATGCGCCTTGAATGTTTTTGTCCTTGTGAAAAGTTGTGTGGTAGTCTCATAGATCTCTGCTCTGTCTCTTGAGCGATGAACCTCTCCGTGCCGCACTCGAGGGAACTCAAGGTTCCACGCTGCCTGACAAACTCTTGCTTGTGAATTTGTGTAACACCAAAAGGTTACGAGAAATGGAAGGGCACACCAGATGTTAAATGTCACGCCCTTACGTTAAAGAAAAGTCATCATTTACTCATTTACATACCCCTCATTTTATCCCAAACTTGTAGTGTATTTTCATGTTCATTTTATTCAATTATTCATTTCTCTACATCATCAGTTTTCTTTATTGTGGGTGTTTTTTCAACCTGCATTTTGTGCAGATTGTCCTTTGTGTCTTTTGACAAAATAGCAGTATGTGTCATAACACACAATAAAGATTAGATCGGCGGTCCTTCAGGGATATTTGTAATCTGTAAGTGGAGCTGGCGTGCTATTAGCATTTTAATTTTCCGGAAAACGTGACCTTTTCAAAACAATGTTCACCTCTGGAAAGCCTCCTCTGGTCTCACCTCGAGGACTGATGGCAGACCGCCGACTGCATGACAAACATTATTTCATTAGCCGCCGCCTTTATCTTTGCTTCTTGAATGTTGTCCTTTCCCAGAAACGGTTGCTTGACACGCCTCTTGCAATCTTGGGTTGTTTCATTTATTATTTTTTTGTCCGAAGAAATGGTTTCATTAAAAAGTCTAGACCGATAAATCTTATAAAAAGAAATGTTTGGGGCACCATCAAATTAAAGGAAGAAAAATAAGATGTTTACTTTAACACGCATGCGTTGTTTTATATATTTATCATATATAGTTTGACCATTAGCAATAAAAAACAAAGAATGTATACCTGCACGTTTTTTAGATTATGCATGACACTGACTATATTAAAAGACTCCAGATAATTTGCATTGTTGTGCAATAATGATTTTTGAAAGATTTTTTTGCATTATTGTCATAATAATTTAGGATAAATGCAGTATGCAAATGTATTATTGTGCCATGTAAATATGCATTGTTTTCTCCTATATAAATATGTTTTTTTTTTTTTTTGAGGTGAAACCTGACATTTATAGACTCAACGTCTAGAGACTCCAGAGCTCATCTCTGAAGTGTCTTAGGTTACGACACGTTCTGTAATAGCGAGCGTTTAGGAGTAAATCATTTCCATATGTTGTGAAATGCCTTGACTTTAACCTGAAAACATGTGTTAGTAAAGAGCAGAAGCTTTGATAATAAGACAGTATTGTGGATCACATTGAAATGACTAACGGCAAATGAAAAACAAACTATTCACAAAAGCGTGAAAACTACTTATCGTTATTTGTATGACTGTGATTGTTATATTTATGTGAACAGTTGAATAAAGTGCTTCTCTCGCTCTCTGTATTTGTAGATATCGACGAGTGCTCGTTCGACCGGGCGTGCGACCACACCTGCGTGAACTCACCCGGAAGTTTCCAGTGCTACTGTCACAAAGGTCACGTCCTCTACGGCGTGGCTCATTGTGGAGGTAACTGATACATCATGGGATCGGTTTTATTTTGAAACAACGTATGTCTCTTGTTAGGGGCTTCTGTGTTACGAGGACAATATTTGATTCACCCTTTCCTGTGCAGCAATAAAAACTAACAGAAAACGTATGGGAGAGAATCACCCTCCTTTGCCTTTACTTGTTAGGGTCCACTTTGGGCAACCACATCTAATGAAAACTGAGACCTTCTCATATAAATGTCCTTCCGTTTCCCCCTCGCAGAATCGTGACGGCACCCATTAACCAAAGTTTAGATGACTTTCTTGGACAGACGTGAAGAAATGATGCTGTGGGTGTTGTGCTTATAGACTCTCATATCCTAGATGTAGTTTCATTTGAATGAGATTTGGATGTGAGTGTTTGTATGGCTGGTTTTTGTGGGGTAGGTTACCAGGTGTTCATGATGAAGGTTTTGGCTGTGTGTGGACTGTATACATCACACCATTGTTTTGGGGACCATAAATGATGAATGCGTTTCTCTCTTCATCCGTCCGAGCCGTTAGATAACACCCAGATTTATGGACCTTTCTCTTTATTCCAAAGAGTGGGTGCCAGTTTCCCATAGAAGGCTTATCTTCGGGGAAATAAATGTTGGGACCGGAGAGTCTGAATTGACTTGGAGAGCTCGTAATCGATCACTTGCACTATTGTTTTCTGCTTTTGAAAAATGCATAAATGCAAGTCGTCATGAGAGCAACATCAGCCCCATCGTTCCTGGTCTTTATGTGAGTAATCGTTGAATGTTATTCCAAGTTAACTTTTTATTTACAATTACAATTATTCTTTTAGCAGATGTTTTTATCCACAGTGATTTTCAATGAGAGAGCATTTAACATTGTGTCAAAAGAAATAACTTAAAAGTCATGCTTCCGAGTAGAATCACAGCTAAAGTGAAACTTTCCCAATTAAATCTGTAAATTATTATATTATTTGAATAAAAATATATACAATCCAATTTACATTTAAATGTACTTTACCAATTTTTGTTCAATTTAATTTAATGTTATTTTATTTATATAGCGCTTTTCACAATTTTCATTGTTGCAGAGCAGCTTTAAATACATCATAATAATTACGACATAATAATAATAATAGAGTAATAAAACATAAAGACATTATATATAAGTAAAAGTAAAATAAAATACATTAAAATAATGAAAATAAAGGTTATAATTTAATTAAATAAAGTTATTTAATTAAAATAATGTAATTATAGTTTTGTTTACGGTTTTATAAATATTTGAATTAGCTTTTTTGTATTTTTAGTCATTTTAGTTTACTTTTTTAGCTATTTATTTGTCATTTTGTTATTTAAGAAAAAATATATTATACTGCTAAGTAATTTTTTTGCTGTTGAATTAATATTTTTATATTTATTTATTTTCAGTTAATACTTTTAGTGCCTCAACCAAAACTTGTTAAAGTGTATTGCTAAGGCAAAACGTCAAATTTTCGTTTAGGTTTTTCCAATAATACTGAAAATTTTAAACTACAGTTTGACACACACACACACACACACACACACGCACACACACACACACACACACACACACACACACACACACACACACGCATGTTGGGTTTCCATGTTTTATGGGGACATTCCATAGACGCAATGGTTTTTATACTGTACAAACTGTATCTCATATTCCCTACCCCTAACCCTAACAATCACACACAACTGTCTGCTCGTTTACATTTTCACAAAAGTTCATTCTGTATGATTTATAAGCTTGTTTCCTCATGGGGACAAAAAATGTCCCCACAAGGACAAGGATTTTGGATATTGCCATCTCAAAATGTCCCCACACCATAGGGTTTACCCTTCCCACACACACACACACACACACACGCAGTGTGGATATGTTGTTTTCACCATGATCCTGGGCCTGTCCGTACAAGACAAAAACCACAGCGATCAATTTTTGTATGGGAAAACATAGTTTCATATTTGCACTTCATTCCCCCCGTGTGATTCTCAGATAACCCCAGACTGACTCCACTACTACAAAACGTGCCCACAAACAGACATATCATCTTCATGTATATGTTTTATCTGTGTGGATTTGGCTTGTGCAGTTTTTCCTTCACGTCTCTTCAGTTGAGACGCATGGAACGGTTCTAGATTAGAGGGAACCGAGACCCTCAGTCTGTCAGTGGTGAAGGTTGAACATGTCCTCGGCGCTCTGGAGCTACAGGAGGTTAGGATGTGTCACCTCCACACCTCTCTCACTCGCTCCGTAGATTAACGGAGGAAACGTGGAGCCGGTTCAGATCTGATGAAGAACAAGAGAAAGACAAAGAGAGGAAAAACCAGACTAGCCTAGCAAGCCATCGCTTTATCCCTTAAAGAAACACACAAAGACGCTGGTCTCACATTTACTCTGTACAGAAAACCAATTGGTTGAAAGAGTTCTTCTCTGTTTCTGTCTTTGTCTCCTTTTGATCTGGTTTTGTTCGTTTCTCTGTGACAAACTCACTAAGCTTAAGAAATCATTTCTGTCTAAATGAGACGGTCTAGATGTTAGCATAAATGTTGACACGATGCAAATAAAGCGTTTGCAGACTGTTCGGTTCCCTGAGCTAACAACCCGTTGACTTTTATATCTTTAGTCATGACCTGCTTAATAACAAAGCACCGTTGAATCATCACAGTCTCACGGGGAGATTGTTTTCTCAATGTCTATCATCATCATCATCTCATTGTTTATGTGATTTTAATAAAAAAGCTCTGCTGACTCATATGGGAGAACATCAGAAAACCCCAAACCAGAGAACACATGTTCAATAGATCTGAATAAAGACAACTGCGTGTGTTCAGAACCCAACACTTTCTTCTTAAAGCAATTGTTCATGCAAAAATGATTTACTTGCCCTGATTTGCCATCCCACATTTAAGACGTCCTTTCTTCAGTCGAGCTAAAACAAACAAGATTACGACGACGCGTCATTTTAAATACGTCTCTGGTTCTCGGATGTCTCGTGTCATAGGCCTATTTAAGAGACACGCAAGAAGAACGTATGCGATTTTGAGTTTTTAATGTGTCGCAGTGTTTGAGTTTAGCATTTGGATGTTGGTTTCAGTTGTGCTAAATAAGCTCAAGATATGAGTCATCCTTTTTCTCTCACAACTATATGCTTTTACTTGAGTAAGCATGCTGCATGTGGATGACTTTTTTTTATCATAATGGAACAATCAAAATAAGTCCAAAAAAGAAAATAAAAATTCATGGAAGGTCAATTCAAGCCCATTGCATTGTGGGACTGTATGTTTCTCTGTATACGGTCTTTTAAAACCGATCAAGAAACAACTTTTGTTTGTTGTTGTGTTTTACAGATATCGATGAGTGCAGCATCAACCGAGGCGGATGCAAATTTGGATGTTTGAACACGTTGGGCAGTTACGAGTGCACGTGTCCTCCAGGATACAAACTGCACTGGAATAAGAAAGACTGCGTCGGTATGTAGACAAGACTGCCACCTAGAGGACATTCACGCGCCACTACAACCTTAATGAAAACTGACTTTTTATTATTTCATTTCAGTCTTCATTTAAACGCATTGATGCATGAATATGAGATTCAAGTGTAAATGTCGTGTCACGTGTGTTTTTCCTCATACAGAGGTGGTGAAGTGTCCGTCCAGTCTTCTGTCCTCTAAAGCCACGCTCACCTGCAGTAAGACGGGAAAGAAAGAGAGCTGCTCCCTCACCTGTGCATCCAAAGCACATTACCTGGCAGGTACATATTCATCAAACCCAAACACAAATCTGCGTATTCAATTCTGCCGTGAACTATTGTCACGTTCTCGTCAAACAGAGTCGGACAGCAGTTATTCTGTGAGTTGTGGAATACCCGTTCTGCGGGGTAAATCACAGGGCCGCTTCAACACAAGCACCGCTCAGAGCTGCGTAGGTAAGACACATGTGCATTTGGGTCAATTGGATGAGAAATGTTTGAGATCTTCAATAATATTGACTTTTGATCGCAGAGCTCATGTTGAGACGGATGATGTCCGATGCAGAAGTTTGATTTGCTGTCCATTTAATCTCATGCAGTATAATATAACTGAGAAATAGTTCAGATATTGAATTGCTCTGTGATTTATTGTTGCCTCTTACGAAACAAAGTGAACTCGTGTAGTGTTTCGTTCGAGCTCTTGGGTCTTGTGTTCAGGATTGATCTGCACCTCCCGTCATTGCGCGTTTGTTTAGAGACGCTTCAGGTTTAGATTCTCTATTTGTCTCTAACGTACGTTCTGGAAGCCGATGAGACGTTCTCCAGACCATCTGCAGCTCAGGATTCTGAAAAACATCACAGCAGTGCTATTACTCCGTCAGTCCGTGCGCTTGATGTTTGTTTTTCACGTCAGACGTGTTTCATTTACCACGTTAGTATTGCTGTCACGGTGCACTAGAATCTCAGATCCCCGTTCAGAATGATCCTAATGCAAATCGCTGTTTTCTTCATGAATGCGTGTCGATGTCTCTGCGTTTGGTTGTAGAGACTCAGGCTCCTCCCGTGAAACAGACGGCGTCCTTCCGGATCAAGAATGCCAAATGTCACCTGCACCCGAAGCACAAGGGGAGGGCGGAGGACAACGGCAGACAGATCGGGCCAGGTCAGAGGTCATAGGGGCCTGGAAATCAAGGGTACCATGTCATTTTGATGGTCCCTGTGGAGAGAAACCACTGTTATTGAGGGGTTGACTGCTACACGGAGAGTAAAAGACATGTTAAAAAATTCAATCAAACAAGATGCCATGTACTCTGTATTACTTCCGAAGTCTTGAAAAGTCAAATCTAAACATTGCAAACCTCATTCGCAGGCGGTCAGCCGTGCGTCAACTGCCTGGTCACGTTTGTTAACCTGAAGTGCGACTCTTCCAAGAAGACCAAAGGTCGGCGAGCGCGTAACCCGTCGAGCAAAGAGATCACACGGATCACCCTGGAGCTGGAGGCCGAAGTGAAGCCGGGAGACGCCACGGGTGAGTCGGACATCTGCAATACGACGGTTTTAAAGCTGAAGGTGTTTCTCATGACGGTCGTGATGTCGTTCTGCAGGGAACTGTAATATGATGTGTCAAAGACAGCGGATGGAACAGCAGATGAAGTCGTACATCAAAGCACTGAAGAAGTCTATTAACCAGGAGCGTTTTCTCATCCGGGTGGCGGGGTTGGAGTACGAGGTGGCGCAGAAGCTCTCTCAGCCCGCCGCCAAGCAGGAGAACTGCGGACCGGGTCGAGAGAAGGACAGCGGCCGCTGTGGTAAGTGGGTCCAGAACCCACATAGTTTTATCGGGATCGTTGAAGATTTTAATGGGAAATATTAACAAAGCACCTGCTAATGACTCTTTCCCTGCTATTTTTTTTGGTTGTTGCATGATTATTTTGATCTTTTTCACAAAACGTACATGACCCCTCAAAGCAAGAGTATTTTGTTGAACGACTATGTAAACATTTCAACACTTGAATAAAACAATTGCATGTGGAGTTTCTTTTTAAAAGTCCAAAAAGCTGAGAAAATTGTGTTTTGGACAAAGACTTCATCCAGATCAAATTCAGAACAATGATCCAAACGGAGCATTTGTTGATTTTGGTTTTTAGATGCTTTACTTTTTCGAAAGATGTGTAACAGCGCCACCTACCGAAAACGTAGAAAAAACTAAAAATCATTGCAGGGAAGCATGTCATAAAAAAGGATAAAATGTCATAAATTGCGACAAAAGGTTCTGAATGGTAAAAAAAGTGTTTCTAATGAATATGCATTAAAAAGATGGTCTGAAGTTTGTGTTTAAGTTATATGAAATGACTATAAACACCCTTTTCCAAGACAGCAAGTCAGGTTGTCCCATTTTAACCAAATCAGGTTTCCGTCATTTTTTACGCCTTGGTAACCAAAATCAGACATCTTGAAAGTTAAGTGCATATGTTAAAAACAGTAAAGATATAGGAAACGCAAACATAACAAATTCCTATGTTGTGGTAAAACCATTCTTGTATAAATAGTCAACTTTGAGTGTAACAATGTTTATGCAGTTTACACAATTTAATTCTTCCGAAATGTGTTGCGGAGAGTTTGGTAATTATGGAGAGTTTGTGTCCTCACCGCTGCCCCCTGCTGGCTGTTCTCACTTAGTCAGATGTTTGCCTGGGTCATACTACCACGGTGAACAGGAGCGATGCGTTCAGTGCCCACCCGGAACTTTCCAAGAGCGTGATGGTCAGCTGGCCTGTGACCTTTGCCCTGGAGGAGACCGGCACGGTCCAGCAGGAGCTCGTAACATCACGTCGTGTGCAGGTAACCAAACCAAACTTTTATAATAAGTACGTTTTTAACAGACGGCATTGCGAATTGTTTTAATTAAACCGATTAATAGTGATGAAGGTAAAATATGTTTTTAGTTATAATTTGAAGGTTCATATCTCAACATATGTTGTGACAACGTGATGTCATGTTGATAGGTCAGTGTCCTCCTGGATATTTCTCCAGCGATGGCTTTAAGCCCTGTCAGTTATGCCCGCTGGGCACGTACCAGCCTGACCCCGGACGAACTCTCTGCTTCCCGTGTGGAGGAGGACTCGGTACCAAACGAGAGGGTGCCATCTCCTTCAATGACTGTGAGGTCAAAGGTCAGACATTTTTACACTCTTCACGATGCCATAAAACTGTTGCGGGAGTTCGTTGTTCATTCTCTGTTTTACATTTACTTTTATCCAAAGCGACTTACATTGCATTATACTGTACATTTGTTTCTAAGTATGTGCAATCCCCTGGGATCGAACCCATGACCTTGGCGTTGTAGCGCTAACCACTGAGGTACAGGAAAGCTTTTCACACAAAATTCATTTGTTGTGTTTGGATTTTAAGAACAAAGGGGCAGAAGTTTGCTTTTGATCTGTTATACTGACAGTCCAGCAGTGAATGTCTGACTCACAGAGCTGTTTCAAACACACTGAACTTGTACAGAGACGGGAATGTGTCATGAGACCACCAGAACTGGACGACTGAAGCCTGTGAAGTCTTAAAATCAAACCATCTGTGTGCGAGATCTTCATCATACATGCTTGTCGCATGACAGAACGACAACAGTTTACCATTTTTGTGGCATCGAATCTTAAAAAAGGAAACTTTAACGTTTTGTTTAAAGCACTTAGCTACAAGTAAACCAGATGGTTCATAAGAATATTCAGCTTTGTTTTCATTCATTTTGAGCAAACAGAAAATCTGTACAAACATTTCCAGTCATTCATTTTTTTTTTTTTTTTACTATTTTTCGTCCAACATTACTTTTCAGATACATTTTCTCTTTTCTGACTGATGGTTTTTAATGCAGAAAGTTAGGTTCTGGTTTAAAGGAGAGAATATACAGTACAGCTTGTAGCATGTAAATGTCATTATGTTTATAGAAAGTCCACATGGAAACCAAATATGTGCGTTTGTGTGTGTAGTGTTGTGTTCTCCAGGTCATTATTATAACACTTCAGTTCATCGTTGTATCCGCTGTCCTCGTGGAACGTATCAGGCCGAGTTCAGACAGAACTACTGTATCTCCTGTCCTGGAAACACAACCACAGACTTCGACGGGGCCATCAGCGTCTCCCAATGCAAGAGTGAGTTCACCTCCGTGTTTTTAATCACTCTTCGATGAAAATGAATGAAAACTTCAAACGGACATCAATGAAGGATATTTTTAGAGATTTTTTCAAAGACAAGAAAAATGTGATAACTTGATAAATAATGTGATATGATACATGATATGATCATGTTTAAAGTTTGTGAAATCAACTTTTAAAATGGAAAATGACACAACCAGCACACGTTTCACATTCATTCTGAAAAAACACGATTCTCTTCAGTCGACCTAAAACTTTTGCAATAAGTATTCAAATCTGATATATTGTATAAATATTCTCAGTGTCAATGAATTGACTAAAGACTTTCTGACTCTGGATCTTCTCCAAGCCTTGATACTCATCGGGGTCAGAAATAGACCCCTATACTCTTTCATTTTCAGTGCTGATACAGTGGATGTTATCATGTGCACTCATTCAGTCCCATGATGCACCACAATAACAAGTAGACAAGCGTTGTACGCTGCTCATCTATTTTGAGTCTTAAAAACTGAATTCCTGCATTTTGGCACAAGATGGCACTCGCAGCCTTTCTGACACACCCAGAGTTTAAATTCACTCGCTTGTTTTCATGCACTTTTCCAAGTGGATTATAATAAATCATTTTCAGCATTCAAGGCCTGAAAAATCATGCAAACCACGTAAATCTCAGCTATGCATGGAATTTTGCGAAAGAGAAAACTGACGAGGCCAAACTAAAGACATTCTCGCGCAAATAAATTCGCTGAAAGTGTTGGTTTGTTGCTTGTTCAGATCGGGAGTGCGGTGGTGAAATCGGCGAGTTCATCGGATACATCGAGTCTCCCAACTATCCTGGAAACTACCCGGCCAACGTGGAGTGCAACTGGACCATAAGCCCTCCGCACAAACGCAAGATTCTAATCGTGGTTCCTGAAATCTTCCTGCCGTCCGAGGACGAGTGTGGAGATGTTTTAGTCATGAGGAAGAACTGTGAGTGTTTATTGACATCTGACTTAAGCTAGGTCTGACGTTTGTAAATCGATCATTGATTTGGATGTTGGGTTGCTGTTCTCACAGGGTCGGCGACCTCCATCACCACGTATGAGACGTGTCAAACGTACGAGAGGCCCATCGCGTTCACGGCTCGCTCGCGTCGTCTCTGGATTAACTTTAAAACGAATGATGTCAACAGCGCTCGAGGGTTCCAGATTCCATACGTCACGTATGACGGTATATCATCATCTCATACATCATCAGACAGCTCCACACTGATCATTTACTTACAGTATACGACACCGATCACCTTTTGAAGTTCTTGCCGGTTGTCTGCGTTTTCTGTCTCTAGAGGATTACGAGCAGCTCGTTGAAGATATCGTTAGAGACGGACGACTTTATGCTTCTGAAAACCATCAAGAAATACTTAAGGTTAGTTTTGACTTGTGAAGGGTGAGACTGACACATTTCCACGATGCTTAAAATTTGCAGCCGTTCTCGGCGAATCTGTACTTGATTGGGTTTTCTTGGAAAAGGTCTTTTTTTTAGATTCTCAGATTCAGTATGAGCTCTTTCAGCAGCTTTGGTTTGCATACACAAGTACATTTTTCGTTTTATTCTCATGATGTTTTTCTCCTTTTTGTTTCCGATCAGGATAAAAAACTCATTAAAACTCTCTTTGATGTGCTGGCTCACCCAAACAACTACTACAAGTACTCCCCTCGAGACTCCACGGAGATGCTGCCGCGCTCCTTCATACGCCTCATCCACAGCAAAGTCTCCGCCTTCCTGCGTCCGTACAAATAGTCCAAAAGCTCCGCCCACCCCCTCCGATCACCTGACCGCAACTCGACAGGATCTTACACACACACACACACACACACACACCGCCACACCCAATGACATCACACTATGCAGATATCAAACGTTTCGCTTCACTTTACCTTATTTCTTACGTGTTCTTACGGGAAACATCTTACGTGTAGTCTGTAAAAATGTATTGCAAAAAGACTGCGGTCACACTCCGTGCTGTCTCGATGTTTTTGTTGGATTGTATGAATGTCCGGTTCAGAACCCCGTGCGAGTTTAAACTCACGTCACAGAAACGATGCGTTCAGACGGAAGAAAGTTGTAGCATGTCAAAGAAATATTTTACGTAGCAAGCGGTGACCGTGCTTTCAAAACGAGCTTTTCCAGCTCATCCGAATAAATGTACAATCTTTTGCATATCTGTAGTTTTAACGTGCTCTTGATTCATATCAAGCATTTCACATTTATATTTGAGCTCCTAGAGCATTCATGTAATCTCCAAAGGTCACGCTGTTAAAACAGTAACGTTCTGTCTGTTCAGATTGTATTATTTTCAGCCGCATATTCGTCCTAATATTCGCGTTAATTTAACAAGAAAGATGTGTGTTATTGAAAAGGCTCGGGTGATGAAAAGGTCGCTTGGTGTGTAAAGCATTGGACACTCGGTTCTGTGCGAGACAGAAATTGTTTTGGTTTTTTTTCTTTTGCAGGACATGCAATTGCTGCTTGATTTAAATCGTCACTTTAAACCTTCTGTTTGAATGATATTCCGAAATTTTCCCCCGCAGAGAAGAGCAGTTAGGGGCCGAACCCTTTCAACGTGAACCACTGATCAATACAAACCTGAGGTTAACACGGATGGGAGTCATGAAACAGTATCAGTACACATTTCAGTCCTGAAGTGGATGAAGCGGCAGTGTTTTGAGTTTGATTTGCACATAACTTTAACCATCCGAAGCAAAGCGGCGTTCGGTTAACAGGTGATGGGTTTCACCGGACCGCAGTGATGTTTGCTTTTAAGTGCCTGAAGTACAAAATCGTCAGGAGAAAGCCTGTGGATGTGGACATTTGAGAAGTTTGGGTAAATTGTTCCTTAAACATTTAGGCTATTAGGAAAAAGTTAACTTTGGATCGGTCAGTTCAAACCCTATTCTAAGTGTAACCGAAGACAGAAAAGGAAACATCACAACGGTTGTTTGTCATCTCTCTCTCTTTTGTTTATTGTAAATATAAAATAAACTAATTGGAATCTAAGTGATATGTTCAAAGTTCTTCGACCTTGTATTTAGTTTGCTATGTGTTGTCCGCCCTGCCAAATGTCGACACAATTCTATCTATAAAAAACCATCTGAGAGGATGTGAACGTTTTAAGACCTGAAAATGCTCCGCATGAGAATTTTACGGTGTCGATCAAAATGCTCCAGATGTGGTCAAGTGTGTTTATTTGACAGACCTCTCTTTCCAAAGATGGTAAAAGCAGACAAAGAGGTCCCAGTCTGTTAAAGTGCAGTGACTTCCAAAAAAAAACTCAAAAGAGAGATTCCCAAATTCTAAAATAAAAAGAATGATGTCCTGTGTTTAAAAATAATGTTTTAATGGAACAGTGATCGACGTTTTTGGCATTTTGTACATTTGACACCGGTCACTAATATAAATGTTTAACTGTTTAAATGTAATAGTGTAGAAAGAAAGATGAAAAACCGAAATCAAAGCAAACTTAAGTCAGGAACGGGCTGGACAGAACGGTCAAACTCAAGTTTCTCCCTCAATGTAAACATTCTGCAGCACTACGGGATTGAAATCTCTGTATTGGTCATAATATGTGAAATAGCCACGACTGTCATGAAATAAAAGGTTTGTGGCAAAGTAGTCAATGTTTGCTTCTTTTGAATGTTCACTAAAGAAATGTCATTAGCAGTCTGTGACTGCGGCTTTATTTTTATAATTTCCCCTCGTCTTTGCTCTACCAAACCCATTTCAAACAACTTTAAATGTATCGCATTTCTGTTATTTTTCTTTGTTTTTGTTTCATTGTGTTCTTCGTTTTCTTTTCTTTTTCATCTAAATATATATATATATTTTTTTTTTTTTTTTTTTTTTTTTTTTTTTTTTTTTTTTTTTTTTTATATTTTTTTTTTTTTTTGCCACAATGTTTCATGGAATGGGAAATGGTATTTGCACTTGAAATTTGTTTATGCTCATGTAAAAGTGTCTGGATTTTGTATTGTCTTTTGAAATGAAAGAAATTGGTGTTCTTAAAATGGCCTAGCTTGTTTTCTTAATTCATTCAGAATAAACAAGAAAACAGCAAAAAATTCAATGTTGTATTACTTACATATACAAGTGTTGCTGTAAACGTTGCGAATTCATTATTTTATAGTAATATTAGATTGTTTTATGTGTTCAAATCTGAAGAAATTAAACGTCCATTTAATTATTTATTTTAAAACTACCAGTCTTTCATGTTACCTTTCTACAGGTGTCCCAGAGAGAACTTTAAAGGTCTGTTTATTTCACCTTTTACTCAGAGAGGTCAATCTGTTTTTGATGTTGAATTTTTGCTGCTGTTCTAGTTAGTTTGCATCATAATCTGTGTTTTGATTGAATTATAGAAATATGGCCAAAAGGGCAATGACACTTATTTGCTGTTATATACCAGGAATGAAGGCCAAAAGCTATAATTAATACGTCAAAGTAAAAATGTTTTTTTGCATTTTTATACCGACTTGCATACTTAGTTATTTAAGATTGAATTAAAAATGTAACATTTATTACCCTCGCATATACTGACGTTTGCATTTGTGCACTTTGTCATTTAGAGACTTGACACAAAGTTCCACTTACTTCTCTTTATTGTTACTGTGGTTTAAATCTGTCTATCCAAAAACAGAAACCATCACATAAATTATAATGGATTTAATGGTTATAATGTGAATTGTATTTGCTGTAATGGACTAACTATAATGGTCTTTACTGCTAATGGGTTGGTGGGATGTTATGTGGTGGATGGGAACCAACAGAACACCATTAAATCATAAGACCCAAAACACACTTGCACATTTGTAATGGTTTTAATGGTACTAGGACTGGAAACCAGTAGCATTTGTATTGTTGTTGGTTTTTTTTGCCGGCAGTGTCTCAAACCAAGTAATAAATATGGTGAGCCAACAACAATCTGGACCGTGGCTGGACGACAAAAATCTTCACATCAGTGTCATATTTGCACCCTGGGTTATGGGCTGAACATTGTTCTGTATGAAAGGACTCTGGAGACCCTTGAACATGTAAGTAATGATTTACACTGAAACTATTATGGGATCATAAAAAGATCTTATTTCACAGCTTTAGATTGTCACTTATTTGTTCACACTTTATAAAGTTAACGTCTTTATTATGTCTTATCTCCCCAAGAAAGGGTCCAGCTGCTGGATGAAAATGGCCAACACAACCAAGAAAAACAAATGTTTGCTACAGGACTGCTGTATACTGAAGGGTATGAAACTTGAATGAGCACTGTGTGGTTTTGAGACCGGGTGATGGCATCGTGTTGAAATGTTTTTAATGCAAAATAAAAAAATGAATGCTATATATCGTTCTTTCGTGTATGTCTTTTTTCATATTGAACATATGCATATTATACAGTAGACTGGAACTGAGCCTGCTTTCACCCAGCTAACATCACCTTAAGTGGATTTTCATTTCTTGCGACATTCGTTTTGCTTACAGACAAACAAATGAAGGGAATCGTCTTGAAGCTTAATAATGATGTAATGTTGTGAGTTTTGCATAGCTAATTCAGCACACCGTTAGTTGTGTTTTATCATCGAGTGAATGTGTATTGAAAGTTTTTAAAAGCATTGTTTTATTTATTAAGTTGCATACAGTTTACTTATTTATTTTGATAGTTCTTGTTGTATGCAGATTATTTTCTAATGTGACACAGAAAGGAAGTCCTTTGTGTTTGACCACCGAGTAATGCCACTTCCTCATCCGGCTCTCTCACATCAACACGTGACCAGAGAGAGTCAGGTATAATGTGACAGATCTACATCACTTAGGAAGTTCATAGAGGGCATAATGGATTAGAATAACAGTCATATTTCAACCCATAACATTTCACTATTCCAGAACTTCATAGGTTGAGAGGAACACATTCCAACCACATCAGACATTGAGGGCTCACAAGTTATTAATACAATAAAATATATATATATATTTTTATTGATTCAAAGACTTTTTTAGATGCCGCACAACATTTTACTGCAGACAAAAACGACGAAGAAACTGTTTCATTAAACATTTTACTGAGCACAAAAACAAAGAAAATATAAAAGAGATAAATGAAAGGTCAAATTTATTCTTTACAAAAATCACACCCGAGAACCAGATACTGTGAGATGTATCAGATAGTGTGACTTCACTTTTTTCACCTTTTTGTAAATTACCCGTAAGCCACATTTAAGGAAGTTGTTTAGTTTTAGGTAAACACACCACACAAGTTCTCTCTCTCTCTCTCTCTCTCTCTCTCTCTCTCTCTCTCTCTCACACACACACACACACACAGATACAGATACACACCCCTTTACAGGAGACGGCAGACCTCGATGTGAACAAAGTTATTGAGTTGATGAGTGCGCTGACGTGTTTTCTTATGTCTCTGACAGCATGGATCACAAGCCGCTGGTAGTTCCTCAGGTAAGAGTACCTTCTTAAAATCTGCACGTGTACATCTTTAGTCAGAGAGGTTTATTTGACTACAACACAAGATGCTCATGTAAACAGACGGTTTATTGAAATAAAATGGCAACTAATTTCAGTACATGTACACAATCAAAACTTCAAATTAAATGTTTTTTTTTTATGTCAATTTTAAATGTTTCAAAGCTGCTTTCCATGGAAAATCACATACAAGAGGAAAATACATTCAGCAAAGAATACAATACATGGTATCATTGCAAATATGAAATGCAACGTAATCGTTTTTGATGAGTTACACAAAAGACGTTGAAGTATTTAGCAAAAATGATGCTTTTAACTAAAAGTGAAGAGTGCAATGAAGCTCTTCGTCCTGTAAGCAGACAATGACACGAGAAGCGTTGAATATAACCGCACAAGAGAGAGAACAGCAGGTCCAGTCAAACGAAACGCTTCCTCATTTGAACAGGTTTTTTGTGAGTTTGGTGAATATGATGTTAATGTTGTTTTGTTTTTACAGCTCAGTAATGAGATGCAGCTCAGTCTCATGAGTTTGGTGAAGGCAGGAAAGTTGAGTATTGATCAAGCTCTGATTCAGGCTGGACGTGGCACGGTGAGGAACTTTCGTTCACAGGTGAATCATCTTCAATATACAACAGTGAGAAAGGAAAAACCACAACGCACATCTTGTTTGTTTCTTTGTAGATTTACTCAACACTTGGAATGTTCGTGTCTGTTTTTGAGCCCCTTTGTGCTTGTATGCTGTTCTTCAACGCTGTTTTAAGTTTGCTTTTTTACAGTGCTGTGCGGAATGGGTGTGCGGGTAAAAGACGGACTGAAGACATATTTGCCATAGCAATTTAAACCAGCAGCCAACCAAACCTGAAAGTAGTTGGTATGCTTTGACACACTTATCAAGGAAATGATTAGTTGCTCGACCTGTTTTCAAGGGACGCGCCGATATTGAAAGACCGGTCGCCATGGCGATTATAACCAACCCAAGGCAGGTTTTGTGAAGTAAACTGCATTGAGGAAGTATACAGTAGTTTGTCATTTCCAGAACTATGGGTGCGTCTCGGTAGACAGGGCACTGATCAGAAAGTCGGCCATTTTAAGCAAGTAGGGTTCTCTGCAGGTCGGAGAAATGGGCGTGTCGAAAGGTGGGGGCGTGCCGAAAGGTTTTTCATTGGTCAAAGGTGCTCTTTCTTACCAATTTAGTTGACCAATCAGCTTTAACCACACACATACGTCATTTCTTTTAAACTGGAAGATCATCGCAATAAGGTGTGTAATGCAAAGGTTTCAAATTGTGAATTTGTGATCATAGGCCCTTAAAAACGAAATAAAATTTGATCAGACAAGTCTGCGTTTTTGCTAAATTGCTTAATAATAAATTACAGAAGGTAGGCCTAAGTAAATAGCTCTCACTCATCTAGAATCAGCTGTCTTTATGCTTTATGAGTATTTCAGTCTTTTTCTGCATGTTTTTGTCTACATATACTAAATCATAGTTGTACTAAAACGCTAGAAATGCCTTTTATAGTATGACATGTTGTTATTCTATCATGACACCAAGGAAAGTCAATTATGTTGAATTTATAAAACGCTAGTGCAGTTGTAAGTGTTATTATTTTAGAGACAGTGTACCACCCTTTAAAAATTAATAGTAATTCACATTTGATTGTGACACTTATCAGCTGTTCCTTAAATATCAGTTATTTCTAAATAGTTCAAATCCAATATGTGCATCCCCTGTACCTTCACTTTACATTTACAATAAAACGCAATATGACGTGAACACCTGCTTTTCGTTTTCATTTGAAATATGGTTAAGGTAATGTGATTATTTTCATTTTTAATCAAATACAAAACACATTTTATTGTAAAGTATAAGAAGTACTTTGCACAATAGGGAAAAACAATTCAGTCAAAAGTACACAGGCAATGCTCCAAGACTACGTTTAACTAATGAATACATACAGCCAGGCTGTGTATAGTTATGAAACTCTGACTGACCTCAGTCAAAATGATTAGTCTCGAAACTAATAGATTCATCAGACCAACGACTGTCCATTATGAAGCGTGACCAAAACTAGGCTAATAATCCTATTACCACTTTAGTGATATTAGAGGCAGCGGCCAATTTGAGGTGTATTTGCTGCCATCAAGATGTTCTTTAAAAAACACCACAGTGAAAAAGTGGCTTTAGATGTAGGCCAATAGCGTTTAAGATGATGTTGAACAGGCAGCTTTCGTGTCCAATTGAAAAGACCTTTTGGTACGCCCAGTTCTCTCATTTTAAGGGCCGTCTCATTCGCAAAATCCTTCCAGTGCACTGATTACGTTCGTTCCCTTAAAAATCCCACAATTCAATGCAAAAGTGAGGGAGCATCTATGCTCACTATGTTCCACACCCGTTGTGCCGAAAACAGACTCCCTGCCAAATTATGACTCCCCCATTCCCCACTAACATTAGGTGTTAGGATTCGCCAATCCCCAGCAAAATCAACAAGGGGTGTCGTAATCTGGCGGGGAGTCCAAATTCGACACAACACCGGAAATCATGTGACATTTTTAAAATAAATTTAAACCTGGCTCAGATTACAGGATTCTAGGCCAGATTTTACTCCTCCCGAGAATCTTTGGAAAAAATCTTATCCGTGGCCTCGATCGGGTGCGATGTTTGGTCCAGATTATCACGTAATGCGAGGCATTCACAGATCAAATCGTACACATACCGATCTGCTCCGAGAACAATTGGGGCCACCCCGATCCTATCAAACATGTTTGATATTTACGATTTCAAATCGGGGTGATGACGTTGGTACTTTTACAACAACCAATGAGAGACAAGACTGCAAGATGACGGAGGGACTGACAGAACTTTAAAAATGTAAACCGCAACTGCTGCACTGCGTTGAAATGTGGCAACAGAACAAATACCTCTATAATGCGTACTTCAAGTTGTTGCTTCGCAATGTCCATTGTGTTCTTTATTTTACGTAGTGAACACGAGCTGCTGGCTGCTCTATCCTATATCCATAATGTTGTACTACTGCCATCTTCTGGTGATCGTCAATTTCTCTATTTAGTCATATTCTTGCTATAAATCCTGTTTTAGTTATATACCAGAATAGGTATTTTCTACCTTGAACACTTCTGACCCATTCTAGTATGTCCTTAAGTTCTTGTCCCACTAAACCTACTTTTACAAGCTGCTGCTTCCTCACACAACTTTATTTAACTGTTACCAGAAAAAAACATCCCCGCATCACCACAAGTTGACATAATGCCATACTACCACTGGATGTCCCCATGTCACATCAAATACACACGTTGTTTACCTCAGCTTTCGGGTGAAATCACGTGATGTGCGTGTTCTCTGGTACGATAATCTTAATATTATCTTGTAGTGTGTGATGAGCCAGGAGTTTCGAATCTTTTAATATGAACATGATTACATTTAGTCATTTAGCAGACACTTTTATCCAAAGCGACTTACAGATGAGGGAAACGATGGAAGCAATTGGAACAACATAAGGACAACAAAAAGCATAAATGCAAAAAAGAAAATTGGTCTCACATAGTTTAACGGTTACACATTATCAGGACATACTGTATCAAGCGATCTCTAACAAAGCAATAGTGACGCATAGTACAAATGTTGCATGTTTGTTGCTTGGTCGCTCTAAATAAAAATAACAGTGAAAGAAGTCCCCACTTTTGCACATATGACACGGGGCTAGCCGCTCTCGAGATCCCTTCACTAAAGTGACAGGCTTGCCAGATCTTCACAGAAAAAATAAGCAAATAAAGACAAGACAAAAACACCTTAAAATGCAAATTGTTTATTTATTTTATAAGACCAAAAATTCTTAAAATCTGCAACAGACAATTTATTAAGACTAAGTGCCGAGGCTTTTTGATCTAAGACCAAACAGTTTAAACTGACGGACAAAACTAATCTTTAGCCAAAAATCAGTCGCTATGGTTACCATTTTGTCAATCATCACAAATGCTGGAGTGTGTACTATGTGTGGCTAAAGTCCTTCGCGAACCAGTGGGCGGGGCTAGAGAAGTAGTCGTTGATATTTTTCTGTGGAGGCGGTGTTCAACCTGTCATAGGTGCATTCCAGGACCTGGCGTTCGCTGGGCCTGGTGTCAATAACAGATGTAATTTCAGTAACAAGGGCGTTTTCAGGTTTGACACTTACATGATGTTCGCTTGAATACGATTCCCTCTTATACAAGAAAAGCTTGGGTTAAAATTGAGGTCTTAATTCATTGCCCCTTTAAAGGGCTATTTCAGAGTCAAATCAAAATTTCCCCATGTTTTACTCCCCCTCAAGCCATCCTGACTGAATATGACTTTCTTCTTTAAGAATAATGCATTCGGAGTTATAATACCACGTATCGTTTTTCTTCCAAGTGGTAGAATGGATAGCGAATGGGGGGCAATTTTTTGAAGCTCCATAAAGTGCATCCATCGATCAAAGAACGGCTCGACGCGGCTTTGTGGTCTTAACACAGGTCTTCTCTTTGTTTAAGAGAACTATCCATATTGAGAGCACTATTAACGTTAAAGATGGGGTAACACATCGCTTTAAAAGTTTAATTTAACATTAGACCACATTTGTGCACGGATATGTAACAAGATAATTAAAGTGTTTCTCATATGTATTTCAACCATTGTTAACAAAATAAAGCCAGAGAGATGTCGGTTTTGCCTGTTGTTGGCAAATATTATGTGTAAATGACCGAGGTTAGTCATGAAACACTAGAAGCTCAGACTCACGAGACAGTCAATCAGCTTGCACATCAGCACGATCCAACCGATAGGGTTTTCAGATAACTGGTAAATGACAATGCATGCTGCTGCTATCAGAGCTCTGTGTGTCCACCAAAGTGTTTCGAAGTGGCTAAAGACGCTAGCAGTGGGTTCTTGACATTTTGGTTGCTATGATACAGAACATCCGCCAACGTAATGTGTTACTAATATCTCATTTTGCAGTATATGTTTAATCAACAAATGTAAATATTATGGTAGCTCGGGGATGTCATGTGGTACAGAATACTTGGAGACAGAAATATTATCTTATGCATTCTTTTTTAACCATTGTACAAGTAGGATGTGCTGGTTGGTCATTGTGGAATTTGTTCCGCCCCCTCCTGCACCCTGATTGGATGGCTGTGTAAACATTTACGTTTTTCACCAAAGTTGAGCATATTTGAACTCTCTGCGACCAATATAAAAGAAACACAGAGCACCCAGCATTGAGCGTAGTGTCGAGCACATTCACATGTCATCATGACCATTAATATGCTTAAATTATATCCCACCAGTTGTCATGACTGAAGTATGTCTGTTGTAGGAAAATGAACCCTCCCAGTACAACTTTAGCGTCCGCAAGTTCAACCGCTACATATGGCAGAAAAGAGTGTTACAGGTTTGTCTCTAAAAACCAGAAATGTATGAACATCTCTTCAAAAAGATGTTAGCAAATGAATGAATGTCTTGGTCCGTGCTCTTTTTTTGCAGGTTGATTTCACCAAGAACATATTGTGCAGCATCGAGAAAGGAATCGTGAAGCGTCAGCTCCTCTTCTCTGATGTGAAAAACTGTCACGATGCTGCCGGGACCAGATTCTCCATTTCATTCAAAGGTCGACCGGACTATGAGCTGGAAGCCGCATCTTCCGGGGACAAACACAGGGTGAGATTATGTGCAACCTTGATTTAGCTCCAACAATGTATTTCTTAATATTCTGTTGTGTACTAAATGTGAGTTTGTACTGGCTATCACACCTTCAGATCATGCAACTGGTAAATCATATAATCTACAATAACATATACAGCCTTCCCGTGGACACATCTCTGGACGTGGAAACTCCAAACGGACCTCCGGAGAACCTTAAAGAGGAACATCTTTTGCTTCAGAGAGGGGGACTGGCATCATTCAAATGGAAGAAGTATGACCATTTCTCTGTTGTGTTTGTCTCGCAAACTAATTCTTAGTTGTTAAACGAGATATTTGATCACGGAGGTTTTCAGCTGGTTTCCTATTATGGTAAGCATCATTTTTGATGGAGGTTTGAACAAACTTTATCCCAGCGACCACCCATACAGTAACTCCTAGCAGCTATATAACAAATGCTTAAAACCACTCAAGAGTGTCTTAGCAACCGCATGGCAACTCCCTGGCAACCACCCAGAGCATTGTGGTCTCAAATTGTGCACAGGCAAGCACCACAAAACTAAAAATCAAGTTTTTCTATTGCAAAATTAAATGCAAGTACTTCTATAAAACATGTCTATGGCTTGTTCCGTGTCCTTAGATATGAAGCTCATCTTCAAACAGGCCTGCTGACCTTGTTGCCTGTTGCTCCGCAACCTGCAGAAGCATCCGTGTCGTCCAGCGAGTCTGTCTGTCACTTCTCGGACGTTTACGCCAGTGTGAATAATCACAGGTGTGACGGAGGTGACGGGACAGCTGTTGTCATCCATCTCTCGGACGGTAATGTCAGGGTGGAGACCTCCGGCGCCCCCGACACCTTTACAGTGCTGAACGACAGGAACGACTTTCTGTGAGTCGCACACTCTTGTGTTTGTTTGTTGGAAAATAATAATGCCACTACTGAAATTGGGACAGTTTTAACTTTTTTGTGTGTTTAACTTCTGTATCAACAATGTTTTAGTGCTTCTTTAGAAAATTTTTATATTACCGTAATATTTTGAGAATATCATCAAGATTCTGAATAGGTGTGATCTAAATTTGGTATTTGCTTCTTTACTACATCACTCCGAACACTTTTATGTCAAAATGAAAAAGGATTAAAATTAAGAGTTTAGTCTTGTGTTGTTTTGAATTTGTACCCAAAATATTATGTAATGTTTTATTCCCCCAATTTATTCTCATAATTTGGCCTTTATTTTTAAATTTTATTTTCAAAATATGATGACTTTAATTGTGTTGTAATGTTTCTGAGGGAAACTAAATATTCAAATAAAAGTAATGGGGAATAGTGATGCTTTTCTTCTAATTATTTTTTTAACAAAATTGTTTTTTTTTCTAGCCTCATAAAGAAGCAGGATAAAAGATATATTTCCCTTTACTCATTTTCTATTAATATCAATACATGTATTGCCGTATAGTCATTAGTCAATACAATGACTTGTTTCTCATAAAAAAAAGTAAATTGTTCAAGAAATTCAAAGCATTATTCTTTTATTTTCTGTTGTACTGACAGTTATCCTAAATCTCATATACTCTACCTCTGACAGGTTCAGAATACCAAAGACTGATCATATGACCTCAGAGTTTGTTCAAAATGAGCGAGACGCCTGGGTGAAAGCCATCAAACAGCTATGCATTGACTGGAAACGAAAGTCTCAGTGTGAACCCTTATATGAAGTCACTGAAATGCAGAGAAATCACAATGGTATTACAGAAACCAACAGCCAGCCAGAATATGACATTCCAAATAACCACACACCTCCCCCAGTACCACCTACACCGAGACCACGCTTACCCCGACCTTCTCCAGCCCAGCCCGAGGTTGTTCCAACAGCAGCAGAGCCAGAACCCAACACCTCCCAAAGATCAGAACCAGAACTGAAGCCAACCCCAACAGCACAGATACAAAATCTATCCACCGCAGAGGAGAAACCTTCACCTGCTTTTTCATTCTCTCCGGCCTCAGCCATGCTCGTGCCAGGTCCTGTTGGAAACCAGGGTGTCCCGCCAGCGCCTTTACCCCCTCCAATGCCCAAGAAAACAGCAAAGCAGCTCACAAACAAGATGAAAGCTTTTCACTGGGACCTGGTTGCTCAGGATAAGGTGAAAATCCAGTGCTTGTTGGAGTTGTTTATACACGTTTTATTTTGAATGTGGTCAAAATGAGGTGACCCTCGTATGTATTTACATTTACATTAATGCATTTGGCAGACGCTTATATCCATAGCGACCTTTAATGCATTTTTTGGGGGGGAATCATGGAAAAGATCACCTTCAAGTATAAATGCATTTGTTTAATAGGCTCAAAGTTAAACTAACAATTCATTTAGCTTTTTTATTAACTATGAGTTTATGAATTATGATCATGCAAACTTTTCTGAAATATATTTTTCAGATTTTTTTGGTATTTTGTATTTTTTAAAGAGTTATTTTGGATATGGAGTATAGATCAAAGCCTTGACAGTAATATCGATATCCAAAATATTAATATTATAAATTAATTATATAAGACATTTCAATATAAATATTAATAATATAATTAATATAATATACTAATATAAATATTTGCTTTTAAATTTAGACCAAGAGTCATTCATAATCATGATTTTTATCATCAAAATCAACTTTTAAACCATAACTTGTACCATGGTATTTATATATAACCTCTATATAACCTGTACTATAGTAAAAGCATGCTTAATAATTTTCATGAGAGACTAAATATCTTGGATTGCAAACAGTGTTTCGTGTGTTTTTTTTTTTTTACAGTTGGTATAAAATGATATCAGAGAAGATGATTTACAGGTGAGAAAATTGAGATATTGACTGTTTCCTCCTCTTTTAGATTGAAAAGTCAACGTGGGCCCGCAAGAACCCCAAAAAGATCGAAATCGACACATCACGCTTGTATGAGCTGTTCTGCGTGAGAGACCAGGACACCGTCGGCAAATCAGAGTCCAACATTAACGTGGAAATCATGCTGAATGCAAAGATCGCTCACAATTTCAGTGAGTATATCACATGTTCTTCAGTTTACTTATGGGTCTGTTCTCAAAAAACTCACAGAAAACATGTGATAAATCATTCCAGCACAGCCAAACCATAACCAAATGGGTATACAGTAGGTGCAGTAACAATACGATAAACCCCAAGTTTTGTCATGTTTGTCACGTCATTTGACTTATTGTATTGACACATGTTTGGCTATTATAAAGATCCACATATATTATTCTACAGATGTGAGGTTGAACTATAGGATGGAAGGCCTTGTTGTGTTATTTGATGAGAAATGCCCGACGGTTACAAATGGTGGCGTCAGTCACGGTGGGCAGGTTATTGATCTCTTTGAGAGGATTAGAGCATCACCCGATGATTGGTGGATCGACTTGGAATAACAATCGAGTCACTGGTTACATCATTGAGCCCAAAACAAGCTTTATTTATCCGACAGCTATACCATATGTGTTTATTCAAAGTCAGCCTCATTATTACTATTTTGGGGTTAAACATTTTGCTATTCACCTTTATATGTTTGTGCTACAGACATGAATTATACCTTAAATGGTGTGGCATTTTGAGGAGAAATGAGCTGCTACTTTACTAGACATCTTAAATTAAGCAATATAGAAGGCAGAATATCAAAGTCTGAACAAAGAACAGCTCTGAAAGCTACAGCTAGGTGGCAGTGTTGCGTCAAACTGTGCTTGCAAAACTGGACAAAGTCACAAAACAGAAAAAAAGTTATTTTTAACACGACCCATTGAATTTGTCAAGCGGGTGTTTGTTAAACTTTTTTCTTTGGCTTAAGTTAAGATGCATTATGCAAAACATCATTGATGCTGTCTCAAACGTATGATGAACAGCACAGAGCAACTTGTTTTTGGAGTAAATGCGGTCTCATCCTTGAAATGGTGCATCCGTCAGAAACTTGATAACATTTTGTCTTTTGTGTTTAGAAAGACATTCAAAGGTAAACATTTTGATATACAAAGAAGATGGGTCCTTGTGATTATTCATGCTCTGAATCATCAAATGCCATCAGAGGACATGTTTAGTTTGATCTTGATGATTTTTGTTGTATTTCAATGAGCGACATTTTTATGTCCTTTTGAATGAGCCAAGAGCTCTTAAACCTTATGTAAGCATTATCATTACATGGTATCAGGGCTGGATTGGTAATCGGGCATTTTCACGGTGGGCCGATGTACTTTTTGTGTCGAAACGGACGCATGGGCCGGAGAGATGGACGGATTAGAAGTGTGAATCGGGTGCGTATGCACGGAATGCGATTGCAATTGCGAATCGGACATGTATGCAGGAAAGGCAATGACAAAGGCACAACCTACCACTCGCACCCAACAGCCAACACTCCCCCCTCCCCTCTGTCGACACAAATGGTGGAGTGCCAAAGCTGGTCAAAAATGCCAGGGCCAATTTAACGTCCCAGTCCAGCCCTGCATGGTATACTAACCAGTAGACGTCTTAATATACACCACAGCGAGATGGTTTCATCCGTTTTAAATTGTATTCTCACCCAAGTTCTCAAGCTCGGATGCAGATTACGCTTCACAAACTTCACAATCCTTGGAAATGTAAACACAAACAGCGCAACTGTGCGATTCTCCCGCAGGTGCGTCAATTAGCAAAGAGGTAAGAAAAATGCATAGCACCCTTACTAGCACCTGTCAGCCATCTACCCTTTCCGTATCTCTGACAAGCTATAGTTGTAGGCAATCAGAGCCCATGGCAACCCCCAGGCAATCTATCTCTCAGCCGGTCTAACGCGAAGAGGGCAAAGGGGCCACGGAGCTCGGAAAAATGATAATGCCTCCTCAGATGAATATTGCATGTTGATCAGTAATAGGGCTGAAAACTACCCCGACCGCATGAAACGGGAGAAGACGTGTAAAGTGGGGTGCGGGGATGATGGCACCAAGAAGAGGCGACTCGATGGAGATTGCTGGAGGAAATGTCAGCGTCGTGCCCTCTTCAGACACACCCGTTAGCTCATGCCCCGCTTCTTGATTTCATGTCTTTTATCACAGACTTATGAAATTCATTGTCTGTGTCTTTATATGTAGTTTGATGCCTTACCCACATCCGAGCGAGTTCATCACAGTGTATGGCCGTTTATACGATGTCGTTTTCAACTGAAAACGGAAAACTTTGCGTTTTAGCCGTTCGTTTTGGGGGACTGGAAACGCAAACTTTTGAAAACGGGTCTCAAAGTGCACCGTTTTTGTTTCCATGTAAACTGTAAGACGGAACTTTCTGAAAACGATGACGTCACGCGCATGCGTATTACGCGCTCAGTTGCGCTAGTATAGCCAAAACAACATGGCGGCTTCCCGTACTGTGAGCTCTCGCTGCTCAACTATGTATTAACGTTTTGTTTGTTGTTTTATTGTGTGTAGATTTATATATACACATGGATACTTGTGTATGCTTTAAATTTAATTATGGAAAAGTGTGTATATATATATTTATTTTTTTATTATTTTTCATATGCATATTTGTGTTCCCCATTTGAGTTTGTAAATTAATGCTGTTTCAATAAAAAAAAAACTATGTATTAACGTTTCCCCAGCAAAATGTGGATTTGCTGCACCAATAAGACCAGCGGAGACACACTATTTACATTCGCCAGACTTTAAACACACATATACGTTGACCAACGGTATTAAAAAGCACTTTTGGCTTATAACTGTGCATGTGTATGTGCCAAGGCACCGTCCTGTTTCTTTACACAACAACGTCGCCATCCACTGGCCTGGGGTGCATACTACAGCGTTTTTATCTGTTTTCCTGGATCCGTGTAAATGCAGAACGTTTTGATAACGCTGTCATGTGTACGTGAAACTTTTCAAAAACGCAAAGGAAAAACTTTTCCGTTTTTCATCGTGTAAACGTGGCCTATAGACGGGAGTTTCTTTATACACAGATGGCCATGAATGAGAACTGACAGAGGAATTGCTTTGAATTTCTCCAGCGTTGGAATTATCATTCAGATTTACAAAACCCTCATGTAAACAACACACAACATTAGAAGAACTTTAAATGCGATTCAAGAAAAATTTCATGATGGGGCTTAAGCCTGGTCGCCAGACTAACTTAAATGTTTGAGGTGTCTTGATCGAAAACAATGTATACGGACAAATCTTAAAATAGATATGCGCGATTGTTTTGTCTTAAGAGGCACACAGTAAAGTCTTTTTTGTGTAAATGTATTTATATTATGTCCTAATTTAAAGGAGCAATGTGAAATTGTAGCGGCATCTAGAGGTGAGGTTATGAATTGCAACCAACAGCTCACTTCAGCCCCCCCCTCCCTTTCGAAGTACTACGGTGGCTGACACCAGACGTTGTCACGTTTTTGCTTCTTTGTCAAAGGAGATCATGTATTTACGAAACGCTCCATTTAGGGCTACTGTAGAAACAACATGATGAATTCCATGTAAGGGGACCCGCGGTGTATGTTGATAGAAATAGTTCATTCTAAGGTAATAAAAACATAACGCTTCATTATATAAGGTCTTTATACACCTCTGAAGACAGTTATGTATATTATATTGCATTTCTCTCAATAGATCTTGCTAAATATTACACACAGCAGCTTTAACTAATGCCTAGTCCTTGCTTAAGCAAATCCTTGTCTGGGGGGATGTCAAATGAGCCATCATTTCTGTCAATGCCACTGATCTTTTGGCTCAGAAAACTTTATTGAGCCCTCAGATGTTTCATTTTTGTAAGTTGATGGTAAAAATGATTGAAAAAAAATACAAAAACACATTGTGGGCATAAAGATCTACCAGGCTGATCTCACACGAATTTTCTACTCTGTATTTTACAAGCTGGCTATTTGATTTATAGCAAGTAAATTTTACAAAAATGTATTTCTATCGTTAAAAAAAACCAATGGTGTGAAAGTTGATCGTACTAATGTGTGAATTCATAAAAAAATTAGCTACCTCTTAAAATGGTTACGAACTGCCATGAGATTGTGTTAGATATGTTAAATATGAAAATTTGTTTTTAGAAGAACTTAATGAGAAATATTTGCGTTCATACTAAGATTGGATTTGAACTTTTATTCAAACATATGAACTCACACACTCAGAAAATAAGGTTTATTATAAATGGTGTAATTTCATAGAGTGGCACATTAAAGCGCAGGGAATTATATGTTAGAGCTTTTGTTCAGGATTAAAACTTGGCCCCTCAGGTTGATATAATAAAACTGCCTGATTTTTAGCCATGAATAGAATTCAATAACATTATTCTCACTCTTTTCTTATAGTAAGGGTCAATTTTGTGTTCCCCGTTTCAGACGTCAAAGAATTTACTTCGCCAAGCGGCCTAATCTGATGCTATTGAGAGTTTCTACCCATTCACAAGAAGTTGAAACAAGTTTACTTCATCCAAAAATAAACATTCTTGTTTAAAACCGGTGTATGATTCTTTCTTATCTGAAACACTAAAGAAGATATTTTGAGAAATGTCTCTGTGGTTTTGTGTCAATGGGGTTTAGCGTCGTTCGGTTACCAACATTCTTCAAAATATCTTCTTTTGTGTTCTGCAGAAGACAGAAAGTCAATGACATGAGGATGAGTAAATGTTGAAAGATTTTTTTTTAATTTGAGGTGAACTGTCCCTTTTAAGCAGCTGATTTGCGGTGTTGAAATGAAATGGCATTAGCCATGAGACGCCCCCTTTTCCATACAGAGTTAAAAGAGGATTTGTTTTGTGTTTTGCACTGAATTGATAAAAGCGTTCGGCATTAAAATTGCACCCCTGACCCCTGTGCAGCTCAATCAAAGCAGGAATATATTGCTATAATGGAGTGTTGTCCCACTCTCCCAAAACGCTTCATCGGTTATTCACGACCTGTTGTTTGTTTGCAACATCAGCACAGCAAGGTTCGTTCTGGTTTTGTAGGATGTAAAACAGCATCAAAGTTGATGTGGAGAGAAATAATTAAGCACACGGTCTTTTGTCTCCAAAATGCGTTTGGATTTTTTCATCACAGTTGGGTAGTGTGTGTGTGTGCGTGTGTGTGTGTGTGTGTGTGTGTGTGTGTGTGTGTGTGTGTGTGTGTGTGCATGCGTGCGTGCGTGTGTGTGTGACTGACTTTTTTCTATGTTGTCCCCACAGATATTTTCCTTAAAAGTTTCCCTGTGCCTCCAGAAGAGCTCAAGGACAAATTGTTGATTATAAATGAAGACGACGGGGGTCTCTCGGACGAGCACATCGCCTCTCTCAGGAGGTATGAGAGTTACGTGGAGACGCAACACATCTGCCAAACTCGACACCTGACACGATAGTTTATCTCACAAGTGCAGAATTATCTCAAGTGGAGGTGTATCCACGTTAATCTGTCTGTGTCTGTTTTCTGTTTGTGGACCGAAATGCACGTGATTAATTCACATCATCTTGCCTAGGAACTACCCACAGAAGAATCACATTGCTTAGCAACCTCTCCATCATTGCTCCGGAGACGGAGAGCTATCCCAGAGGAGCATTTTATTGCTCAGATGTTGCTATTTTATAGCTCAGGAGATTCGATGGAGATCTCAGTTGTGTTCGTCTCAAATGTTTCTCCTAAAATTGCTTTGGAGGTATAACAACATAAATGTAGATTGTAAAGGTAAAATAATCTGGATTTGCGTAAATTTGATGAGAAATGTTTGAGTACATATTGAGATCTTCAATAATATCGACTTGACAAATCTGAGGTCAGTTTGAGACATTGTTGACATCTGTTCTGAAACTCTAATGACAGAGACGTTTGTGAGATTTCTGACTCTTTTTCTAATGAGAAACATCTGAGATGCAGATGAGACTTAAACTAAAGTTTCCATTTGCCCTCCATTTAATCTCATATGAGAAATAATTGAGACGTTAAAGAGAACTCATCTGTGATTTTTCTTTCTTTCTGAAAAGTGAAAACTAGTAAATGAAAACGATTAAAATGTGAAATGAACGTGGATGACAAATCTCAGATAATTTGGTCTTGAAAGAATTTGAAGATTTCGCGTTGACTTAATGTCTGAGCACATTGGTGAAGTCTCCAGGTATTACTTTAAAGATTACCGAGGTCTGCTCCTCAAGAGAAAACATCTGAAAAGCACTCGCACAAAAATCTCTATTTGCTCCCAGTCTGCAAAGCTTTCCCTGAAAAGATCTCACTTGAGTCTTCTTTCTTAGCCGTATGACATCCGAAAACTGGAAAAAGTCCACGTTATTTGTCAACTGTCCCTTAATGAAATATAAATGTAAATGAGCGGTCGAGGGCAGTAAGCTCAGCGTGGGCTGTGTGTTGTGTGTTACTCCAGCGTGGCTGATGTAATGAAGCCCATGGAGACCGGATGAAGTCACCGACGGTTCAGATTGAGAAACACACCGCCGTCTTTCTTTAATGCTGATGTACAAGAACATATGCCAGACTCTCTTAACTGAACAGTCACCTTATGAAACTTTCATCAGATGTATCTGAGCAAAAGGAAACTATTGAGTTGTCCTCAGGGATGTTTGGTATGAAATGCTCCCCTGACCGCATTCGTCCTCTGGAAACATCTGGAGATGACTGTGGCGGGCCGACCTGCGTGCGGGGGACACAATCTAACGTGCCTACTGGGGGATTTATATGTATGTAGCCAAATCCGCCGCAAAATCTAAGTTCGGCCGCACGGGCTTCTGAATACAATCTTAATCGAGTCGCTCCCAGCAGAATCTGCAATATTAATGGTTAGGTGGCTGTAGTTTCTCCAGCGGAGCATGCTCGGCCTCATGAAATAGTCAGTGTGGTATGGATTTGAAACACGCTAAAATGATATGAACACGGGTCCATTTTGGAGGTGAGCCGGGTTCAAACCGGATGCATGTTAGAACGCTACCTGGGCACTTTATGCAACCTGCAACCCGGACCACTGGAAATCAGCCTGGCCCTTTTTCAGATGGCGGGATGAAAAGATGAGGAGGCAATCTCAGAGGAGAAAAAACAGGCTTAAAAGGAACATGAGGTTATGTGACATCCCTTCAGAGTCACGCGTGCATAAAACAGGCGTCTTTGAAGCATTTATGAAGCAGACAGCCCGGACCCGTGTTCAAATGAATTAGGCAGTTCAGTGCTCGACTGTGACTTTCTGTTTCTGTCCCGATCAGGTACGTGCCCACGGCGGATGACATTGAGATGTATAAATCCTATAAAGGAGATGTGAATGAACTGCATGTGGTGGACCGGTACATGCTGGAGGTAACACGTTCTTCTTCACACACAGATGTCAGACGGAAATGGTGGTAATGATCTACACTTGATTGACATGTTTTGTTATTGCAATCAAATTTTGCAAAGTTTTTTATAGGCGTTTCATTCAGAATCTCGGAAAAGGCGATTTTTACAAGTGATGTCAGGTGACGCGTCTTTGAGATCATCATCTTTGAATCTCATTGATGCGTTTCAGCTGATACCTGGCAACCTGTTGCGCATATGTGAGGTTGAAGCCTTCAAGAATAACGTACACATGATATTTTCACCTCAAAAATCAAAGCACTTTTCATTTGGTTTGACGCTAGGTTGGACAGTTTTGTTGAGGCTAGCGACTACAATCTACTGTAGTTTTGAAAGGACAAGATCCCGCCCTCCCTTCAGAGCTCATTCCTAAGCCACGCCTCCTCGTTTCAATCACCTTGTACACTCTTGTTTATGTGCAGAGCCATTGAGAGAGAGAGTCGTGACGAGGGAAGTTCGAAATTTTCGCGTGTCACGTGATTCAAGGAGCCTTCAGATAGTTCCGTTTTCTCTTTAAATGCTTTATTTAGTTTTATTTATTAAATGACGTCTTTAAATGGGTTAAAAGTTTGTCACAATCGTCCTGTTTAGCCGCAGCTCCATGCGTTACTAGTAACTTTCGGGAACTATTGAGAACCTCCATGAATCGCCATTGCTGTGAAAAAACTGTTGTATTGGAGTCAACGGAGTTGACGTAACTCTCTCTCTCTCTCTCTCTCTCTCTCTCAATGGCTCTGTTTATGTGCAAGCTAGTAGGCGGAGTTATGCAAAAACAGGTTGACAGGCGTGTAAGACATTTGGACTGAATGCCAACAATATCTTATTGTCCATTTTATTTATTTTAAATAAAATGGACATTATTTTAAATAACGGACAGTAAAATGTTGTTGCACTCAGTCCAAATCTCCTACATGAATATAAAATGTCCAACATCTCTATAAATATTTAGACCACTTAAATTATTGACTGTTGACGTGATGGGAAGGTGGAACAAAAAGTGTTCATGTAAAACACTGCCCTACCCTAACTTAAAAAAACCTAAAAAAAATCTGACAAAAACTGTTAAAAAAATATTAACATATTACAAAAAATAAATATATCAATTCAAATTCTCCTTACAGTTGTGTTAGGAAAAAATATATTTTTGAAAGTGTGTACATTGTGCTCCTACAGCATAACCAGATGCAAAAGAAAACAAACACTGTTCTCATTCAAACATTTTCGTCATGCAACTAAACATTAACATGCGAACAAGACGTTCTCTCGTCTGTTCTTATGAGACTCGCGTATGAACCTGCGAGTTGCCGCATATTTTTGTTACATTGTACATATCGTCTTACGACATCTCACCTTTTTTCTTCAGATGTGTTACATCCTGAACCTCAGCGCCCGGCTGGACCTGCTGCTCATGTTGCGAGAACTTCCCATCTGTATGGAGGACCTCACGCCGGTCAGACTCGCATTACAAACACCTCGTACGCACCTGTCACTCACACTCGCTTTCCTCACCTCCTTTTCATCTATCGGCTCGTTCCCTGAATTACTCTGATAGGGCACATTAAGAATACGCCGCTCTAGATAGATAGGTAGGCACGTTTGTTGCTTTCAGTATTTCTTTACATTACGATAATCAGCGTGTGTGTGTGTGTGTGTGCATATATTAATTTGCATGTTTGTTTATGAGACGTGAGTGTGTGTTGCCATTTGTTTGTACTGTAGTTAGCACGGCGGCGCATCAATGATTATGATTGACGGAATGAAAGTTTGTTTGGAAGAACACATCATATCTCATGTGAAGTCGAGTCTGTCGGTACGCCGGGGGGAGATCAGGATTGAAGCTTTGTAAAGGTGGCTGATGAAGAGAAAAACACAAAGACTGAAAAAGCTCATTTGCTAATGCAAAAGATAATCTCGACAGACAGCGGGCGCTGGGAAAAAAGAAACGAAATAGACTGGAGAAAAAAAAGCGGTGCATTAATACACGGGAGCTGTATCCCCCAGGAATCGACACTCCTAATGTCAAAATTTCCACAAGTTCTGGAAGTCATTTATTAGTTAGTGCCAGGTAGTGCCGGTCTGGCCCGAAGAGCACTCTGAAGGCTTTTTCTACCTGAAATCCCTCTTGTGCTTTTTTTGTGTTTTCATTCCACTCTCTGTAACCGTCTGGCCCTGCATCATTCAATTTCTTTCCGTCTGATGTTGAGCTCGCTCGGCGCTGTGAAATACCTGTAACGAACGTTAAGGTCTGGATAGAGGTGACATCACGTTGTGTGGATGTGATCAAGTTTAAGGTGGTAAATCAGCAGGTCAGGGAGGCGGTTTGGGAGGCGTGGGATCCACTTGACTTTGCGCATGGGTGGCAGAAATGGCTTTCAGATTTGGCCTCAGTGGATTGACAGATGTTCAGCTGATTTTGCTCTTCTGTCCAGTTTTATTTACAAACTAAAGATGGCGGACATGGTAGTTCACGCTTGGAGAGGTGTGTGTGTCGCTAGTAAGAATATGTACAGTACGTCTAAAAATGCACATGTAGTTCACAGCGATGTTATTACGAAATGGGTTTCATGTGACAGTGCTGGCTATCAAATCAATATTAAAAAATATTTGCGTTTTAGAATAATGTGTGCACTAAAAAACCCAAACATGTTCTGAAAGTAAAAAGGGTCGGCTTAGATTTTATGTCCATTTTATTTTTTTATGATAACAATTTAGGGTTCTTTTCCTATATAAATTATTGGTAACGCTTTAGATTACGGCCCGCAATGTACCGCATAATTAAACAGGATTTACAGCGTAAGTAGTTGTAACAATAATGTACCTCTACAGTACATATCTGTAGATAAAGGGGAACAATATGTAAAATTTGGGGAATAAAGGGGTAAGAGTTGGGAAAATTAAAAAAAAAATTATGAGGGAACTGCATGCCATATTAACTTAAAATATCAAAATAGATTTTGTACGTTACACATTAAAACTCATTAAAATAACTCATAATAACTCATAATTAAAAGAAATGATTTGTGACCAACAATCCTAAAATCAATCAAATTCAAATTAATCCTAAAGTCAAAACTCAAGTCAAATTTACAGTTGACAGACAGCGTGCTTCATTCTTGCTGTTTTGCTTGCACAAAAACTGAACACATAATTTTCCCTTATTTCGTGTTTGCTATAATAATAAAATAAGAACCTCGTACTTAATTAATATCCAAAGTAGCTTATTTATGGGTACATTGCGATTACAAAAATGTAGTGTGTGTTCACGCTAAGACTGATGTATAGCAAACTGCAGGTCATGCATACCATGTAATATTAAAATAGTTACCCCTTAGTTTTAAAATACTTAAAGTATAAAAGTTTTTTTGAATTTTCTGACTTCCCCAAACTTTGCTTATTGTTCCCCTTTACCTACAGATATGTACTGTAGACGTACATTATTGTTACAATTAGTTACACTGTAAATTCTGTTTAACTATGCAGTACTTTGCGGGCCGTAATCTAAAGCGTTACCAAATTATTTAAATTTGAAACAAAAGAAGATATTTTGAGAAATGCCAACCAATTGTTCGGTTACCAACATTCTTCAAAATATCTTTTTTTGTGTTCTGCAGAAGATAAAAAAGACAGACAGGTTTGGAATGATATGAGGGAGAGTAAATGATGAAAGTATTTTTATTTTTGTGTAAACTATCCCTTTAAGTAAAATGTTTATTTATTGGTAACATATCATAGAAAAGTGCATATAGGTGATGTTTTTTTCTTTAGTGGTGACAGCTAAACTCAATATGGTCTCCTCTGAGAGGTCCTTCATTGTTTAGGGCGCCCTGAACACATACCCAAGCTTGTGTTTCTACTTCTGCCATTAAATCCATGGGATTTCTGACATGGTTGACTTTTAAACCCCAAACATTAAGACGGATTTACCCACCATGTGACAGGCTGGGTGCTAGGCTGGAAAATTGGTCTGGCTTAGAGAGGGGACGCCGAAGAATCTAGAGGCGTGTTGTGTTTTGTCTCCGAGCTGTTGGAGGAATGCTAACTCCTCGTGGCAGGATGAGCTCTTACTAGAGCATACGCCGTGGGTACTGAACGAAAAGAGTTTCAGAGAACAAAACTATAAAATGTCGTTTTTGTGTACGTTAGTGTAATTGGCTTTGGTTAAATGAGCATTTAAGGGTGTGTGATCACTGGATATGAAACGTATCTTACTGAATGTTTTTCATGATTCTAATCTTAAAATCAATTTAATTCAAGGGTTTGTGCATCCATGTTTTCAATTATTTTTTTTCTTTTAAAAAGAACACGGTTACTGTAGTTTAACCTCATTAACCACAAACTAACCGTGGTGTTTGTAGTAAAACTGTGTTTTCGCTATCAAATATTAAAGTTTAGAGTCACCTTACACTCTTAAAAAGAAAGGTTCATATAAACGTTTAATTGTTTGTTGCAACATGTTAATTCCTTTTCATCCGAAAACCGAAATTTTAAAAAATTTGTGAAATGCATTTGGACCAAATAGAAAAAAATGAGCAATTAAGTTGCTAAAATATTTCATTTATTTAGGTTTTTTAAGCACATCACAATTCCCAACTTTACATATGTGTCGTTCCATCGTTCTAATGAGTTCACTATTATTGTTAAATGTGGAAAAATAATAAAAAAGAACGAGCAAAGTGACTCTAAACTTTTGAATGTTAGTGTAGATCTGCTGTTCTTCGGCTCGAGGGTTCAATATACCAGACAGTCGGAGGAATTAAAAAAGAACTAATAGCACAAACTGCAGTTAATGCTAGAATCTCACAGCACCTCACGCTTCAACCCAACCTGTTTATCTTGACTAAATCACAGAGGCTTTGCCTCAAGAGAACCATCGAGATGTTACTTTGGTATTAATAAGAATATAAATGAGACACTTAAATGAATGTGGTGTTTCTAATTTGGTAAAGTTAATTGAAAATAATCCGATGTGAATATTTCACATTCAGTTTGAGTGTTCCCAGATGGAAATGATCATCCTGAATGTAATGTTTGCACACAAGAAAATGCATTTAATGCAATACAGTTATAATCAAAAATAAGAATTCTTTCATCTTTTTTTCGTCCTCATGTCATTCTAAACAAAAGAAGATATTTTGAGATATGTCTCTTGGTTTTGTGTTCATGCAATGGAAGTCAGTGGTGTTCAATGTTGTTTGCTTACCAACATTCTTCAAAGTATCTTCTTTTGTATTCTGCAAAAGAAAGTCATACAGGTTTGGAATGACATGAGGGTGTTTAAATAAATAAAATTATTTCTTTATATAATAATCTGCTTGTGGACAAATACGAAACGTTTTCTTTTGTAGTAAACTGCAGTTTTACAAGTGGTAATCAATCCACGGAAAATATGTTTCCTACACATTTACTCTATAAATTACCCTAGGACAATTAACCATGGTTTTATTAAAGACATCCTTAAGGCACAAACACAACAACAGCGACAATGAAAAGGGCAGTTTTAATTTTAAGGGTCAAAGAGAAAATGGTAATGAAAAACTGATTTTGTTTTCAGCACATAACACTTTAAGGGGGACAAACGTATGATACAAACGTTTGATATGATTTAGACTGCTTTAGAACAATTAAAGATCTGTGTATCGACAGCATTTGATTCTGAAATTACATTTTAAATGACCGCATACATATTCGTCTAAAGCAATTGACAGTACGACTGTTAAAGCGACAAACCACCCCCCTGGACCAGCCCTAAAAGTGAAGTGTCTTGTTGACTGATGGTGGACTCGTTTTTTATTTTTGTGTGTCTGTGTCTACCAATCTATTACATGCGTGAACCTCTTAACCTACACTGTAATCTATCAGAGCTCAATATTCCCAGGTGTCGTCTCCTGTGTACTCGTGAGAGGACGCGTCCGTGTCAACAGGACCACAGAGAAATCACAGAGAAGCTTCAGTGAATGTGATTGAGTTTGTGGTTTGTGTGTTTGTCTTGCAGCTGATTATCCAGAAGATCCGCATGTGCCAGCAGCTGGTGTCCTGCGAGTCATTTGTCAGCGTGTTGGAGTATCTCCTGACTCTGGGCAATTACATCAACCACAACGCAGGCAAAGAGAAGGCCAAGGGGTTTCGCCTTTCATCTTTAACAAAGGTAGGACCCCGTGTGACCCTCGAGAGGACGGCCTGATTAAACTTCTCATTGGCATACATGACAAATATCGGCCTTATTTATCTTCTATTTTTTAAACCCTTCGTCTGATTTTATTTGACCAGACGGTCTTTTGGTAAGCCTATATATGTGTCAATGTGAAGTGACTTGCTTAAAGCAAAAATGCTGCAATTTATAACTTTGGTTTAGAAATAGATCAAAAATAACTGATTCATTTTTATTAAGTACGCAAATGTATCATATAAATATATAAAAATGTAAAATTTTATAATATATCATATATAATATAATGTAATGTAAAAATAAATAAATAAAATATATAATGAATAAAATAATGAAATGTATATTGTATATATTTATATTGTGTATATTATTTATTATATAAATATTTCATGAAATATATATAAATATTATAAGAAATATACTGTAAATGCTAAAGTAACCTGCAGTTTTATGTTTAAAACAGAGATGGCGATATAAAGATGCAAAAGCATTTTACAGTATCTTTACAATTTTTTAAATAGTTTTTTAACAGGTACAATGCAAAAATATTTTATTAATCAGGATTTTTGTCTAAGATGTCTCCTTAAAAGTGTTTTTTAAATGAATATATACATTATCTTGAATTGTAATTTTTCACCAAATAGTCTTATTTTCTTTTTAGTACAGTACACTATAGTATAGTTTATTACAGCAAACGTCATGAAAAGCTTTGTTTGTTAACATTCACTGTGGAGAAAATAAATCGGGTTTCTAGTTTTACCAAAAATGTGGAAGTCTATCCATTTGATTTGGTGATGCCCTGTGATGTATTGACATGACATTCCTGCTAAGACTCATTAGCTACGTGGTGACGAGGGCTATTGTTTCGCCATATTTTCATAGCTCGTCAAGTTATTAGTAACACGCCGGTAACGTGTATTGATTTTTAGGCCAGGGTGCTGGAGAACCGCTTGCTAGGTGGCAGATTTAAGGGCACGATAAGCAGAATGACTTTTCTTTTTAGCTAATGAGGCATCTGAGCGCAGTACCCCCCTGTGCTGTCGCCATGGAGACCTGACAAAGAATGAATAGAAGTGTGCGCTTCTTTGAGAGTGATGGAGGACAAGTGTGCCGGACGGCTCTGCGTGTACTTGGGGTTTCTCTGTGTGAGATTTAGGATTGTGGTCGGAAGTGCTGAATAAACATTTATTTGATGCATGCTTGTTATTTTTAGGCCTGAAACAGAAGTAAATGCAAACGCTTTGGTCTACAAGCTGTGTTTTGCATTGTAGAATGCATTTAGTTTTCAACGTTGCCACTAGGGGATTATATTACTGACAGATTAAACTCAAAATAGTACTAAAGGTTAATAGTTTAGGAAACTTAATGAGAGTTAATAAGAGTTTTTAATCTTGTTGTACAGTCAACTTTGATTGTGTTTTATTATATATCATCATATTTCATATATACATGTATTTATTATATGTATATTATAGGTTGTCATTATGTGTTTTCGTAATTCTAGGGTCTTCATCAAGGAGTCCTCTGAAAATATTTTTTAGGCATCATGTAATTAAATGTATTAAATATTATTTCAAATTGAAAAACATAAAGGTCACATCAAATTTTATTAAATGCACTTTAAAGGTCCAGTGTATGAAATTTAGCGGCATCTAGCGGCGAGGTTGCGAATTGCAACCAACGGCTCACTTCACCCCTCCCTTTCAAAAGCACTACGGTGGATGACGCAGCACTAAGATGTTGTAAAGTTTTTGCTTCTTCTCCGAAGGAGATAACGTAGTTATGAAATGTGCTCTGTAGTGCAGTTTGTCCATTTAGGGCTACTGTAGAAACAACGTGGTGAATTCCATGCAAGAGTACCCGCGGTTGAAGACATAGTTATGTATATTATATTGCGTTTCTGTCAATAGATCCTCCAAAAAATGACACGTTGGACCTTTAAGTGTTACACAGGTTAATAATATTACAGGCCAGTTTTATACAGTGTGTAAGCAGGTATCCGTCACCGTTGACATCCTCCGGCCAATGAGAAACAATTGAGATGATTTAATAGACATCATTTTTACCATCTTAGATGCAAGTAACTCCTTGAATTGTAAGGTTTGCTACTGCCAGAACAAGTGCCCACATTCATGTTTTTATACTACATTAGCCAAGCCGTCTACTTTTGCCAATTCGCACAAATTATGTTTCTGCCCATAATTTTGTAAAATGGCTGGTGTCTGAAATGGTAAAGAACAAAGTACACGCTCCCTCTCTACCGCAGAACACATCCAAGGATTCGCTCTCAGTCGCCTGAGCAGCGGAGAAAATTGTCGCGGCACGGTTTGGCGTCTCCGTGCATTACCATAAAGAACACTTCTTGAGGCTCGCTCTTGTTCTCCGCAGACCTCTTCAGATGCAGATGTGTGCAAATCGTCATTCTGATACATGCAAACTGCCTTTGTGGCATTAGCGCTCACTTTACACAACGCAGTTCAGACTGAGGGATTTAGCACTCAACGCTTGAATAATTTACAGTGCTTGTGCCTGTTATGATTTGTAAAATTGCACGAGATGTTTTTTTTAATTAGTGGGTACGATGTGTTTGTTTGGTACTGAACGTATCGTCCCACAATGCAAATACAATACGCTCACGGAGGACTCCAATACACTGTATAGTTTGGCATTGTGTCCGTGTTGTTAACCTTAAAGATTTCAAGGAAACCCTTACGGGAAACCGTTTTTCACATGTATACAAAAGAGATGCTCCTTAGTGCATTTTAAGTTCAGGGTATTACGCACATGGATGCTCAGTTGTCAAACCTTTCTCAATCCGTGGCCTTGGGAATGGTATTTGTATTCAAAGATGCACGCGTGGGCTAACCGAAGGATAAATACTTGTTTGCTTGCTTTACTGCTCTTTACTCCCCTTTGGACAGGTATGACGTTTGTTTTAGTTTTTCAGGAACGTGTGCACTAAATGCTTCCTCAAAGGCTCTCATCGTGTCTCTGTTTTGTCTTTCTCAAGGTCTCTCAGTTGCGTGGGAACTATCGAAAGTTCACCTTGCTGCATGCCCTTGTGGAACAGATCATGTTGCGAGAGCCGAGTTTGGCCACCTTTTTCCTGGAGCTTGCAGAATTCGAGATGGTTTCTGGGGGTACTCTAATCAAAATTTCACTGAAAGAGAAGATGTGATAGATGTTTGCAGGCCGAATGCCTTTTGATTGTGTGTTTGTGTGGTTTTCCTGCAGCCTCGGTGAAAGGCCTGACAGCGGAGGTGGACGGTACGTGAGCCTCTTATCTGATGCGTTTGTGTTGATGAGGAAGTGATGCGAGGTTGCAGAATATCACTCTGCTTTTTGAGAAGGGTTTGTCGTGTTACGGTCATGTTGCAGTTTTCCACTTTATAACGGACTGAGCATTACGGACACAAACCTGTTGCTGTTTGCGTGTGCATTAATGCATGAAGGCCTCGCAGTGATATTCATATGGTGATTCTGTGTAAAATGATTTGAAGAATAAAGCGAGATTAGATGTGATGTTGAAGATGAACATATTTACCTTTCAGTTGTGAAGAATGAGTTTCAGAAGGTCATGCAGTACAGGAAAGCACACAAACGGAAAAACGTGGTTAATCAGCAGCCAAAGTTCTTCAGAGACTTGAAGGTAATTTTTCTTTCCATCACGCATTGCGCATGATTCCATCTGAAAACTTCATCATGCATTTGAATGAACAGATGGGTAAAAACCCAATCACACCAGGAACAATAACTGTAAAGATTAAAGGAGAAATGTGGAGGTTTTAGCGTCATCTAGAGGCCAGGTATAGATGGGCAATTCCGCGAAAATGTCAACCTAGCCACGAATTTTTTTTTACCAGCGGTTTTTACTATGGTAACAGCACAGATTTTAAAATTTGGTGGTTCGAATACCCATGTGAGATTTCTCTTCAAATTTGTAAAGCATTTGTTTTATTTTTAGTGCATGATTATTGTGCGCTATTTTCATAGTCATGTAAGTGCCATTTTCAGGATTGTCACATCCATAACGTTACATATTCCTCATAAATGGAGACATGAAAATGAATATAAAGTAACTATTTTATGTTCTATAAAGAGGCATCCCTTCTCCATTCATTGGGTATTATTGCTTCAGGATTGTGCATTTTATTTGATAGAAATCCTACAAAGTTTATCGTCTCCCAAAAACCGTGTCTTTTTTTTGTCACATCCATAACGCGTGTTTATTTCCCTTTTTTAAATATATATTTTTTTCATAGACTGACATTTTTTGATGTTTAGACTCTATCACAAGGGTTCAGTAAAACATAAACAGATGGTTCAATATAATCGTAACAAATTCATTCTCTGAGCATTTTTTGTCACGTCCATAACGCAAAATGTCACGTCCGTAACGCTGGAATTGCCCAGATGGTAAAATATGCCTGTACGATGTTGGATTCACCAATCTCTTAAATGGAGGACACTTCAAATTGGATTTTTCGAAAAGGGAAAGTAAACTTTGTTCTATCACTTCATCTCATTTTAACACGCACTTTAACAAAAACATTCAGTTGTCACACGTTTTCCTTCATTTCTGTATCACAAGTTTTTTATTTTTATGGAAAGCTACAAACCGAAGGCTGTTAAAGCTTTTCCTACATCATCTAAACCAAACGTGAGATTTCAAACCGGTCAAAATGTAATTCATGTCCCAACTTATTGGATGAAGCATTTTGCGAAATGCATCGGCATCAAATAAAAATAAGATGCGACAAAATGTTTCCTGTGCAAATCCTTTGTGCAAACTCTTTTGTGCACGTTTGATGTGGTTGTTCTCTTTAGGAGAGTTCTTTCTGTATGTGGCCAGTAAGGTATCAATTCTAACCGCAAGAGTAATGAGCAAAAGCCCACACTCTCTCCTCTTTATCTCCGGCTTTAGATGGCCATCGAGAGGTACGAAACGGATCTCAGCCAGCTGACGAAGAGGTGCGAGGAGATGAGGAAACTCTACACTGACATATTGGTAATCCCTGAGTTATTATTTCAATATCTTGTGTTGTGTTGCCCGGGGAGACGGATGGGTCGGAAGCCTCGGCTGTGTGGAGATTGGCCTTTCTCTGCTTATCTGTGGCGGGCGGACTGAGAGAAGGGGAAAATATTTCAGCCTAGCCATTCCTCAAGGTTATAAAGGCTTTTCTTTTGTACTGTGAGAAACACCATGCTCGGTTGACTGTCATTTATTCTGTCAATTTTATACAAGGTTTATGGCTGCGCTTGTAACAGATGATGTTTACTAAACATGTTACGGTCACAGAAAATGGCTCCTGGTTACATGTGATACAGTGAGCCAGTGGAGCACAAGTTAAGAACCTCTACAATCCTTTTTACTTTTTTGTCTTTTATTTACAGTACTTTCATTGAGTTATGGCTTGTTGCGGTTGTGTGTTATTGCCATCGCGCTGTGTCTTATTTTTTTGGTCTGTGTCTTATTTCAATTGGTTTGTTTCTTTTCTATTGTGTTGTGTCTAATTTTCTTTGGTCTGTATCTCGTTTCCATTGGTTTGTGTCTTATTCCTATTGTGTTGTTTCTTATTTTCATTGGTTTGTTTCTTATTTCCATTGTATTGTCTTATTTAGTGTCTTATTTCCATTGTGTTGTCTTATTTCCATTGTGTTGTCTTATTTCCATTGGCTTGTGTCTTGTTTCCATTGTGTTGTCTTATTTCCATTGGTTTGTGTCTTATTTCCATTGGTTTGTGTCCTGTTTCCATTGTGTTGTCTTATTTCCATTGGTTTGTGTCTTATTTCCATTGGTTTGTGTCCTGTTTCCATTGTGTTGTCTTATTTCCATTGGTTTGTGTCTTATTTCCATTGGTTTGTGTCTTTTTCCATCGGTTTGTGTCCTGTTTCTATTGTGTTGTGTCTTATTTCCATTATGTTGTGTCTTATTTCCATCGGTTTGTGTCCTGTTTCCATTGTGTTGTCTTATCTCCATTGGTTTGTGTCTTATTTCCATCGGTTTGTGTCTTATTGCTATTATGTTGTTTTTTCCATCGGTTTGTGTCCTGTTTCTATTGTGTTGTGTCTTATTTCCATTGTGTTGTGTCTTATTTCTATTATGTTGTATCTTATTTCCACTGTGTTGTCTTATTTCTATTGTGTTGTGTCTTATGTCTGTTGTGTTATCTTGATTCCATTGTTTTGTGTCTTATTTATTTTGTGCAATATCTTATTTTCATTGTGTTGTGTCTTACTTTGTATTGTGTCTCGTTTTCTTTGTGTTGTATCTTCTGTCCTTTGTGTTTTGTCTTGTGTCCTTACGTCTTATTTCTGTTTTATTGTCTTTGTGTTATGTCCTCTTTATTTTCTTTGTGTTATCTTGTTTCCATTTTGTTGTGTCTTTTCCTTTTCTATTGTGGCTTAAAGTGATAGTTCACCCAAAAATAAGAATTTTGTCATCATTTACTCACCCTCTTGTCATTTCAAACACGTATATGACTTTCTTTCCTCCGCGGAACAAAAAATCTTATCTGTTATTTGGCCCCCATTCGCTTGCATTGGTTTTGTGTCCATACAATAGAAGTGAATGGGGGCCGGTGCTGTTTGGTGTGACCAACTTTCTTCAAAATATCTTCTTTTGTGTTCTGCGGAAAAAAGAAAGTCACACAGGTTTGAAATGACAAGAGGGCGAGTTAATTATGATGAAAGGAATTTTCATTATTGGGTGAACTATCACTTTAATTCAGATCGTTTTAAAATACTAAAATAAGGAGAAACAAAACAAAAGAAATATATTTCACATCAGCCAGATCTTGCAACTCTTCTGAGCAGTTTAATTTTCCTCGTACCTTGTTCAGTAAAATCCAGGTGAAAAGCACGTCAGGTGCAGAAATACACCGTTTGATTATAACCCCGCAGTAAAAGCTCAACTCTTTATGGACGGTCCCTTTTCTCCATCTGTAACGTGTATTTCCCAGCTGTCCCAATTTTCCTCAGCACTATCTGTAATCTCACAGTGGGGTTGTGCTTTACAGTGAACGTTTGGCCCATTGTGAGTTTGACAGGCTGAAAAGTGAGTCTGTTGCCAGGGATGAGAATTGCTTTAAGTTTAACAATTACAGATGAAACTTTTAGCTTATGGCGAAAATAGAGAAGAAACTTGGAGTGAGAGAGAGAAACAAAGAAATTGCTCAGAAATGAAAGAACTGGAATTCGGCCATTATAGTCTGTTACTCAACACTGAGGTTATAAAACTTTCTGCTATCTAAAGCTATAGCTTGATATAACACTCGGATCGATAGCTGTTCTTCGCTGAGATTAGTTTGACTGCAATATTCATCACATGTTTTTACACAACCTTTTCCTTCTGTCATCCGCAGGTAAAATTTGGAGAACCTTTGGACCAAGACTCTCAAGAACTTTTCGGATGGGTTGGCCAATTTATTAATGACTTCAAGAAAGTTTACAGCGAGTATGATCAATGAGTTAAGCAGCCGTACACGGATATGTGCATCTGTTTTCTCAAACATTTCATGAATACAGTTTCCGTCCGAAGGCAATTTGAATGCCTTTAGAAAGACTTATCTATGGACCGAGACCTTGCTCGCTGGATCTCTCCCATGCGCTGGTGTTTGCTTTAATTAAAAGTCTTGGCGAGCTGCTTTCACACGAATCTTTCATCCTTTGCCATAAGCAACAACTTGGATTCATTTCCCAGACAGGGGCAAATGTTTACTGGAGGCACGTATCTGTTTGTTTTCTCAAAGTGAACAGATTCCAGCACGAGTCCTGATTCTCAGACGCGCTTTATGGCCTTGTGGATGTGTGTGTTTGTGTTTTCTGGATGATACAGAACCGAATCCACAACAAAGAACATCAACATTTCACATTGTGCAACACAGACCCGTCTTGAATTTTCCTTTTTTTTGGTAAACTATTTCTATAAGCTTTAATAACCATCACTGCAGCACAAAAATATCAACAATTTAAACAAAAAATATATAAGTATATACACTAAGACTGTATAATAAATATAAACACTTGTGCATAAATTGAAAATAAAGATGTGCAATATTAGTCATTCAAGTGTATGAAGTATTCTGTGTGTCGTGTAATGGCCTACAGGAGTTTCTCATGTAGAGATGAAATGCTTTTCTTCAGTACCGCACACAAGCACGATAGCAAATATATATATTTTTTTTTAAGGAAAATATTCATCTCGGGAAACAGAGCATGATGTGCCCTTGTATTCTGAACTAAACTAGTCGACTGCACAGGGAACAAAAGTAAAGTATTTCATTCATTAAAGAAATTTAATCGCAAGAACATGGAAATTTCTGTCAAACGCGTCTAATTTATCTCCCGAAGCCTTGATTTGCGCTAATAGTCATTTTAATTTCAATAAATCATAAAAGTATTCCTGTCAAAAACTTTAGCTGTCACTGGTTGCGTTGCTTTAATATCGTCCTTTTTTAGTGGCTGAACATTCTGTACTTGAAGCTTTTGAACATCAGCTTTAAATGAGAAAACATCATTTTATTACAGCAAGAGGATTACAGATGCATGTCTGCTGCCTTTTCAAACGATCCTACCTGAGCTTTTACAGTTTCTGTTTTAAATCTCTGACATAGTGATAGTTCACCTTCAAAATGAAAACTCTGTCATCATTTACTCGCCCTCTTGTCATTTCAAACCTGGATGACTTTCTCTCTTCTGCAGAACACAAAAGAAGATATTTTGAAAAATGTTACAGGTAACAGAACAGCACGCGCCCCCCCCCCCATTCACTACTATTGTAACCGATGCAAGTGAATGGGGGGGATGTTAACAACATTCTTCAAAATATCTTCTTTTTTGTTCTGCGCAAGGAAGAAAGTCACACGTTTGAAATGACAAGAGGGCGAGTAAATGATGACAGAGTTTTCATTTTGAAGGTGAACTATCACTATGTCATTAGAGTTTCAGAAGAGATGTCAACAACGTGTCAAACTGAGCTCAGATTGGTCAAGTCTGCAATCAAAAGTCAATATGAACTCAAACATTTCTCATCAAATTTACCCAAATCCAGATTATTTTACGTCTACAATCACACTACTTTTTGTCATTTTTGGAGAAACATCTGAGAAGTTTTTTTTTTTTTAATGAGATTTGCACCTGCAATTCTCCATGACTTCAAATATCAACGAAGATACTGCTAAGAAACTGTGTTCTTTGTGAAAATGGTGTTGCTGATAAAATCATTCAGCTGCTCTTGCATTTTTTAATTTCCATGGCAACGTCTGAGCTCTAAAGCTCTGCTTCCGTTCTGTTTCGGTTTGGAGTTTTTCGGTGTTCTTCATCGCTGTTTGGCACATGAAACCGGCGCACATGTCTCTCTCTTGACCAGCATGGCACAAAAGCATTTAGGCTGTTGAAGAAGAATCACTCCAGTCAATGCGTTCAGCTGTGACCCTTTTGTGTAGACCTCAGATTAAACAATTTCTCTCGGTCTCCTTTGCAGAGCGACTGCCATGAATGAAAGCAGCGCACTGTCAGCTCGGATCGACGGGACCAAAAACTTGCTTTAACCTTTAGCTTTAGTCATTTTTGGAGCCAACTGTTATCTTGTAGGTTTTATAGATTTGTATAATTTATAGAGGTGTTTAGATGACTTTTAATGCTATTCCAAACCTTTCTGACTTCTTTGAAATGCAAATAAATGATTGATGTGTTACATATAAATGTCTTACAAAGAAATCACAGTGACTTTCAAACTGCGAAAAGGAGCTTAAAGCGTGCGGTTTTTAAGCCTTCTCTTTGTCTCTCTTACCTGGCAGATTTGTTTAGATGCCCCTAGAGAAGACTGCATGTTTGAACTCTGAAAGAGCGGGGGTCTTCGTTTGATGGATTTTAATGTCATTTGTTTTCTAAGTCAATGTCAGATCTCAATGGGAGTTTACCGAGAGCCTCTTTATACCCGAACCCTGCAGGTCCGAGCACGCGTTGTGTTTTATGCAAACAACAAAGACACACAATTAAAACCTCAAATAAACATCTTTTAAGAGTTTTGCACTCTGTGGATCTCACCACGACCCGGTGAATCATAACTTGGTCCCCTGAGGTTCTTTCTCTCTATTTTTCCAAAACAGTGTCGCGGGGTCAGAAGAACTAGCCTTTTTTCACGCTCCCAGACGCTCTTACCTGAATGAGAAGACAGGTAGCATGTAGGTCACAGAAGGTTGATTCATTCGCAGGAACAGAAGTCCAGCTCATTTATCTTAGTCCCATCCAGAAATAGATTCCCTGCTATCTGCCCGGCTGTCGTCCTAAGGATGTGTCCGAAGAATCCAATAGTCTTAAGCAAATATTAACTCCTTATGTCATCATTTGTGAGTCTGATTTTGGTCCTCGCTTATGGATACGGGCTGGTAACACAAATAATACATTTTGGACTCTTTGTATTTGAAGGAAAAGTGAAATCCATAGATGAACATTCTTTTATTATTTGCTTACCCATGCTGTTCGGATTTGGATGCTATTATTTTTTTCTTCAAACTTTTAGAAACTCGATGCTACTTTTTTACCAGTTCATAGTGACCATGTCAAACTTTAAAAAGGAGATAAGAGATGAGTCCATATGACATGTGCTACAATTTTATTGCTCAGAAGTTTCGTTTTCATAAGTTTTTTCATAAAATTACTTAATTGCTTTAGAAATGAAAATGAGACAGTTGTTGAAATCTATAAAGAGTATGGAGGTGTAAAATGAATGTAGATTGTAGAGGTAAAATAATCTGGATCTGGGTAAATTTGATGAGAAATGTTTGAGTTCATATTGAGATCTTCAATATTGACTTTTGATGGCAGACTTGACAAATATCTAATATATCTAAGACTTTGGAGAGCAAAAGTTTTCCTTTGCTTTCCATTCAATCCCATTGATGTTGAAGTGAAATAGAAATATTGAACAGTTCTAAATGTCATTTTTCTTTCTTTTAGGAAAGAAATACTGTTTACAGTTGGTGTTTAATGGCAAAGTCATATAGGCACCATTCGGCATCCGTGCTGCCAAGTATTAACAAAAATCATCATTTGTAAACAATAAATAACTTTATGGTGCATGGACTGTTTTAATAGACGACTCGATCAAATAATCTCATTACGGTTTTACATTTCCGTTATGAATGCTCAGGTCTCTTTTTGTGAATTACTTTGATTCAGGAATGCCAGGTCTAAACATCTGAATCATTTATGAATTCTGAAATATGAATGGCCGCATCAGATGCTGTGCTTTCCAAAGCAAGAGAAGTTCATCCTTACATGTGGAGGTAGTGTATAGATGTACTATATTGCAATGCACTCTAAAAATTCCTGCCTGTGTCAAATATGGACATTTTCTAGATTCATTTGTCCTTTTTTTACCCAACAATGGTCTGAAACAGCACAGACGTTTTGTATAGTGTGCAGCATTTATTAAACGTGTTTTCTTTGAATATTCTCTCAGACAAAGCTTACATGAGAGAGTATAAAAGCAACAAATATAACACTGCACATTTATTCATTTGTCATTCCGAGCAACTCAATAGGTTCCCGGGTGATTTAACTGTGAATTTGTGCTCGCAGATATAAATGAAAAGCTGTGCGTTGCTGAAGTTCATTCGAGTTCCTCAACAATGAGATTACGGGAGTACAAAATGTATTATGCATTTTTCATGGACTTCTTAGCACGCGCTTCATCCCCAGATCCTCTTGAAAAACTCTATTCATTAACAAGATCAATGGCAGCATTCAATGACTGCTTGCATTTGCGTGCGTCTGCGTTTACTTATCGAGTCCTGATAAACTCATTTCATTCATGTGTTTGCCGTCTCCACATAAGGATGCAGACACATCGACAGCATTGCTTTTCTTATGTCAAACATTAGAGAAAAACAATGTTCATGGTTCCAACTTGAGATGCGTAAAGCAGAGGCAGACACATAAAGGCAAATGTTGAAATGCTTCACAGCTCCATTATATTACGCATGAATTGTTTTAACCTATTATAACTTTACTTGATATATGTTCTTTTTTGACATCCTGGCGCGTTTTAGTTGTTATGCAATATTATCCTGGGCGTTCGTTTCTGTCCACTAGTGATGGATATTTTTGGTTACTGAAGATGAGACTATGCCAGCCTTTGATGTTCATGTTAAAGTGGACTTCCTGGGCTCCTCTGGCATACCAGATGTTAGGGGGTGTGGCCATTATGATGATGTGTTAATTAGGTATATAATTTGACAGTATAATAATAATAATTAAATACTTACATTTCTTCGCCTACATATCCTAGTAAAGTTTGCATTTGCAAATGAGAAACAAAATTGTATTGTATTTGTACAATTAAAAAAACTAACCACGCCCCGCACCTTCCAAAGATAGCAGACATTATAAGAAAATATTGCTGTAACCGTGATGATAAAGAAAGTGTTTGCTTAGTCTCGGGAGGTTATTGATCATCTGATGTTACGCAACATCACGGGCGTCTCGGCTTCTCACTGCCACTGCACACTGTGGTTGAGCTCGTCGGGTCGGGTGTGCGCTGTCTAGTGTGCTTTTGGTTTAGAGGGACAGAATCATACATAGATGCTCTGACGGCAGTCATTCCAAATGATTAAGTTGACTTTTTAGTTTGGTGCTGCAAAACTAGTATGGCCAAAAGGTGGCGATTGCGCAGGTAGTGCGGTTAGTGCTGCCCACCCGCACCTCTCCAAACCTCTTCATCTGGAGTTTCAAAAACACAGCATCGCTTAAACACGAGGAAACTGTATTACTCTTAAAACATGACTATTAATGTAACATTTAGATATTTGTAAACGTCGGGTTGATGTTTGGAGTAATCGTGCGCAATCCCGGAGCAGAAGCGCAGTGACGGGACCCCGTGAGCGCTTTCGGATTTTGGCTGCTGGAAATTGTTCATCATGGTGTTGGTAAAGCCCCGTAAGAAGGTGTGCGTCGACTGTGTGGCTTTTGTGTTCTGCTTGGTCTTGTGTGAGTTCGTTTGGGCGCAGAATGACACGGAGCCCATCGTCCTGGAGGGGAAATGTCTGGTGGTGTGCGACTCGAACCCTGCCGACTGGAAGAGCTCGTCCTCGCCGCTCGGCATCTCCGTGCGCGCGGCCAACTCCAAAGTGGCTTTCTCCGCGGTGAGAAGCAACAATCACGAGCCATCAGAGATGAGCAATAAGACTAGGATCATATATTTCGACCAGGTAAGGATAACATACGCTAAACTGATTTGAAACTTTGATATGTTGCATGTTATTTTTAAGATTTGGGGATCATATTTTGGATGGCGCAGTTGAAAACCCTTATCCAAAAAGTTTTAAGACTTACACTTTAAATGACTGCGCATGTTATAGTTATAAATAATTACTTGATGTACGTGATTTATTATATGGACCATCATATTTTGGCATTGCTTTGTAATGAAGTGTGTTATGATGCTGTATTGTACAGTCTTTTGGGTCACGCTTTACAGTAATGTCCACGCTACAGTAAGTACAATCGGGCCTCATACAAATTCATTACACGTATACTGAATATGGTGCATTATATATAGTACATGATGCTATTGTTTGCGTCATATAGAGTGTCATGTTGCTTAGTTTTACTCTCCCATGACAGTAAATATTTTATCTAATAAGACAAAAGTCATAAATAATTAAATTGACAACAAGATGTTATATTTAATTTGCCATACTCATATTTTTTCTCAATGAATGTGATAATCTAATTATTATACATTTAACGTAATGCATGGATGCATGAATAACTATTTTGCATAATAACATAAGTTATCAGAATTATGTACTCTAAATGTTCTTATTTAACATTGACTGGGCTGTTTTTGAATTATATGAATAATCACAGTGATGAGTGTCACTCTTTGCTTAAGAACTAGAAAAACATTTAACAAAACAGATACCACATACCAGGTGACTTAGACCTAAGCTTTTGTGACGCAGGAACATAGGAATAGTGATTGACAGAGAGGATGAAACTCATCTATGTTGGGTTGTTTCATGGTTGGGTAAAAAATGGACATTTTCTAGGTTCATTTAAACCAACAGTTGTAGCCATGGGTTGAAATAACCTAGAATTGTTTACAGTGTATGTTTGCTCTGTAGACACAGGTTGGAAATATCATTGTGATGGTCTTTAGTGATAGCTCAAACTGTCACAGTGTGGTAAAGGGCAGAGCTTTTTTATTGTGTTTGTTGAGTTCGAGGTCAAAACGTGCGTCTGTGCTGTAGACTTTCATGGCTTTCCGTGTATCACTGTCTGATGCATGCTATGATTCAAATATAATCTGATTTTAAAAGCATTTGAATTAGAAACGTTCAAGGATGTGCTGAAATATTGAGTTGCAAATTATTCTAACATGTTCTCAACCTTTTAATATGGATGAAGTTATGCAGTATATTCTTTATTCTGGCTACACGCAAAGCACGACAGGACCTGGTTCAATTCGGTGTGCTTTCCTGGTCAAAGACGGGGAGAATAAATGCGGCAACATCTTCAGGCAGGGCCGGATCAAACAGAACGCCTGCAGGTGTGCGTCGCTGTTTTATATTACTAATGTCCTTCAAATAGATTCAAAAGAGATTCATTTAACTTGTTTTAGGTTTGCATTTTATCATTCATTTACTCCCTCCCTTTCCCCCTGAAAAACAAAAGCAAGCATTAATATATTAGAACATTTGGATACGTGTCTCAGTTCATAGACCTCCATATAATAGATAGATAGTGTGTGTATTATTTCTTAAAGACAGTCTAGACACAAATAGAACTGTTTATTGTTGGAGATGAATAAAAGATTATTTTTCAGCTTTGCTGAGATACAGTAGAAGCTGTGAGCAGTTTTGCCCTTGAGTCCGTTTTATTCCCTTCTCATTGCTTTTCAGGATGAGGGAAAAATAAGGTAAAAAGGTGCAGAACTGGCCAGCTGCTCTCGGCCCCTGAGCGCTCACTACCTTGACACACATTACACCGTCCAATAAGCCGTCTGGCCAGCCTCTCGCTCCGGGTTCGCCACAGGGAATGGTTACTTAAACCTTAAACCTCACAAACTGCAAGAGAGAGATTGTGTCTTCCTGTTTGTGGACCTACGAGGGTCTTGTGTTTGGAATGCTGAGCAATCTTAATGCAGCATCACAGCTAGTTTGAAACCAAAGACTTTTTTGCATTCATGTGTCTGGGGAGTTCAGGCTGTGTTTGTAAATATTCATGTATCATATACAATGGGGTCTAAGTTTCTAAGAAAATGCTTCAGGTTTGCAATTTATTACAAATTATATGCATTGCATGTTAAACACGTAGTATATTATTAGTGTGACATTTTGAGCAAAAACTCGAATAGTCCAAGAAATAGTGAAGAATTTAAAATGTGTATATATGCGTTTTGTGTTTTTTTATCCCTCAAAATCTTTTATCTTTTTCACTGTTAAGGTGCTGCAAAGGTTCTTCACAGTGATGCCACACAAGAACCAGTTTGTTTCTAATAAGAACCATTTCTTTCTTTTTTGGAATCTAAACAACCTTTTTCCACTACAAAGAGCATTTTGTGAAGTTTCTTCAAATGTTAATGGTTCTTGATGGAACCATTCACACAAACGTGGTTCTTCTATGGCATCTTAAAGCACCTGTTTTTAAAAGTGTTGTTTTCAGTTTAAATGTAATAAAATCCCTGATTTTTAATGTGCAGTTGATATAGCCTATTTGGCTGAGCTATGAATTTGCTTTTTTGTTTGTTTTTTTCAGTTTTGAAAAAGATTGAGAGAGAGAGAGAGAGAGAGAGAGAGAGCAACCTGCATTTTTGGAGGGGTGGGTAGTGATGTCAGACAGGTGGACAGATAAATACGCATTCTTTATGATGTTCACTTTAAATCTAAATCTAAATCTAAAAAAAATCTAAATCTAAATCTTTAATCCACATTTTTTATGAAACACAACCCCAAATTTCATTTCGAGTCCTGTGAGATTGATCATGGTGTTTTTAATCTTTGTAATCCAGTCATGTGGCATTGCACATGTAAGACAATGTTTGCCACTAACAGGATTTCGTTTTCATTGTTTTACTATAAAAGATTTGGACATTTTGGTTGTTGTTGTTTTTTCTACTTCCAAAAGCCAAACAAAGACAAAGTCTATGATGTGTTTGTCATTGTCGTCGTCAGCAGCATGCATTTAAAAATAAAAGATTTCGTCTCTGTGTGTAAATGCACGAAGAACCTGTAAAATCTAGGGAAACTCATCATTGCAAAAGAATGTTGTGTAGTTGAAAGGGTCTATCAATAGATGAAGGAAGCAATCCATATAGCGATGCATTTTGCACTGACAAGCAGCACTCACTGTTTCTTGAGACGAATAAGAAAGCAGAGAATCATAGAACTGTCTTAAAACATCAGAAGCTTGTGTTATATTTTTGCTTTCGCGTTGGCACTTTAGTCTCGCACTCCATAGTCTTTACACTGCTGAGTGACTCTGTATTGGTCTGCTTCTGTGTAAATGAAGTGTGTGTTATACTGTTACCCTCAATTGTCATTCAAGTATAAACACATTTATGTCGCCTCTATGCGTTAAACTTTTAAATGTAGAGTTTCAATATATAGCTGTTGTGTTTTATATCCATCTGCCCTGGAATGAGAAACATCTTCAGGTTGAATGACAGGAGGAAATCATGATTTTTCTCTTCACCGCTGCCGATGACTAATGTGGAGAAGTCCAATTGTATGCATGACCGAATGTTCTAATTCGTTCTAATGTCCCGCTAACGTATTCCACAGTCTTTCAGCATCACAAGAGAAAATCCTTCACAGAACAAATAACAGTTGGATTTCACTGTAAAGGCATTTGACGAATTCTTTGTTCGCTGTCTGCTTTGATACCTCTGAAATATCCCTTTGCAGGTTCTTGTCAACATAGGAAACTATTTCACGCTGGAATCCGTGTTCCTGTGTCCCCGGAAAGGAATCTACAGCTTTAACTTTCACGTTATCAAAGTTTACCAGAGCCAGACCATCCAAGTGAGTAAAGAAACAATGTCACACGGCTTCTCATTTTAAAGTCATGTCTGAAGAAAGCACAAGGGCTTAGCTACATTAAAACAACTTTTATTAAAACATGTTTGATTACTAATGCATTTTAAAGTAATCTATTGCATTCGTAGGATCTTATGATTGACCATCAGATGTATGTTCAGATGTATGATGATCATTTTCTATTCATACAGTAGACCTTCATTTAGGAAAAATCTTCAAGTGTTATAATGAGAAAGTGTAATAATGAATTCAAATAAGCAAGAATAAGTGTCATTTCCGATCTGGAGTAGCTTTTTATTGTTGTGTGTTAGTAATGAAATAAATGAAAAGTTTTATCAGAAGCATTTTTAAAAAGGGAAGGGATACCGGAGAATGAGAAAGAGATTGTGAAAGATTGTCATGATGTTATTTTCATGAGTGTGTAACCTCACAATTATTATTATACTTAACAAAAGGTTGCCAGGATATGAAGGAAATCCCGTAAATAGATTTTTTTCATAAATAATTAATATAGGACAAATCAATGGCACTGACATATTTTACATTACATTATAATATATAAAAATTATAAATTGTATAAATAAACAAAAAGGAAGATATTTGGAAAAATGTCAGTGACCAAACAGATCTCATCCCCCATTGACTACCATGCTATTTATTTTCCCTTACTATGGCAGTAAATTGGGGATGAGAGACATTCTTCCAAATATCTTCCTTTGTGTTCAGCAGAACTAAGAAATGTACTCCTGTTTGGAACAATCTGAGGGTGCGTGAATGATGATTTTCAGTATTGGGTGAACTGTCCCTTAAAGTAGTTTTATTTCAAATTACAGACAGCAATGAATAAATGCAGTTTTTTTTCTGAATGTATAGCACCATGGTATTTATTGTCTTATATATTAAGACAACGTATGTGAAAAGAGACGGCATATGAATGAACCAGATTTAAAAATGGCCCATCGTTAATATTGGACACTTATGCCTAGTTTCACAGACGATGCTTAAACCTAATCCCAGACTAACATGCATGTTTGAGCTGTTTTAACTGGAAGAAGCTTGTACTGGCATATCTTAAAATATGTCGGAGCCATTGTTTTGTCCTAAGATTCACGTTGTTTTCTAAGGTACGTTTATAAAAGCTGCTTTAACCAAGGCTTCGTCCTGATTTAAGACAAGCCCTGTCTGTAAAACCAGAGCTATGTGTAATCATTTTTAAGTCATCCACACCAACAGGTTTATTTTAAGATTGCATGCTGCAGTTTCACACTTTGAATCTGTGAGCCCTTGAAATCTGAATGAATTTTGATTGGCTGTCTCTTTTTTTCATTTAACAGCTGTAAAAATGCTCTGATAATAATCCCAACCATAGTGTGCCTCTGCATGACTATGATTATATCACAGCATACAGTACTTGTGGTGTCAAATATTGATCTAAAACGTTACAGTTATCGTTCTTGGTGTAAACAGGCTTTTACTACTGAAAATATGTATTGAATAAGAGTCTCTGCATTGATTTGCTCTCTGTGCTTCAGGTGAATTTAATGTTAAATGGAAAGCCGGTCATTTCTGCCTTCGCCGGGGACAAAGACGTCACACGTGAAGCGGCCACCAATGGCGTCCTCCTGCACCTCAACAAGGAAGACAAAGTTTACCTGAAGCTGGAGAAGGGCAATCTGGTCGGCGGATGGCAATACTCCACCTTTTCAGGCTTTCTTATATTTCCCCTGTAAAACACATGCACTAGAACCACGTCGTCTTTTCTGTCCTGCGAAACAACCGTCATCGTGTAAGCAGCCCTGAAGGCGTCCGAATGGAATCATATCTCCAGATCGTTCAACTGTTGTCTAAAGACTACATTGTGACAATGAATTATCTGGAGACTGCAGCGCAATATCTCATCTCCCGTCAGCTGACGTTCTTCATAAACCCTTCCCGGCAGATTCAACGGCGGACTCATTGTTGGTTTAGTAAGTGATGTCATTTAAAGTTACTGTGTTAGACGTCAGGGGACATCCGTTAAATATAATCTCGGTTAAAACTGAAAAAGTGATTATTGATTTGAATCTAGCATCTTACGCAAACACGAGGAACAACATTGACACTTTTTATGTGCTGAGAGGTGTTAAAAGGAATTTTTCTGTGATTCACTCATTGACTTCACACAGTGCACAGTTTGATTTAACAGAATCTGTGACAGCATATAACAAAGCATGATCGGGGTGGGGGGATGACGTGTAATTAAGGTGCCAATTAGTTCAGACAAGCTGCTGTATCCCCCCATCCCAAATTCACTCATTACAACATATCACTCCGTCACTCACGCTTTCTGTAGGTTGGTTTGCTTTGCCGTGTGTTTTGTCTTTGCTTATGGACAGCAGTTTATTACACAGGTTGGTGCAATATCGTTCTTCAGAGAGTTTGTAAGAATGCAGTGGCTCTTGCTTAAAGTGTCTCAGTATTTTGAAGGAATTCTGTAATACATTGTGACTTTTTAAGTGTCAGTCTGGTTCTGGGTCTTGGTTTAAGTCTTAAAGGGATAGTTCACCCAAAAATAAAACTTCTGTCATCATTTACTCATCTTCGAGTTCAAATCTGTGTACATTTCTTTGTTCTGATGAACAGAGAGAATAATATTTGGAAGAATGCTTATAACCAAACAGTTGTTCTGTTGAACAGAAAAGAAGATATTTTGAAGACTCTCAAACAGTTCTGGGCACTTTTGACGACCATTGTAATTTTTCCTACTATTGTAGTCAATGGGGTCCTAGAACTGTTTGGTTACAAGCATTGGTCCAAATATCTTTCTCTGTGGTCATCAGAACAAAGTAATTTATACAGGTTTGGAACAACTGGAAAGTGAGTAAAAGGAACTATCCCTTTAAGATTGAGTCTCGGGTTTGGTTATGATCTGCACCCTTGAGGGTTTGATCTTGACTGCTTAGCAAGTATTGTGATGTCAAGTCAATTTCTTTACTTCAGATGTATGGTTAATTTTTTTCTGAAAATTCTCTCAAATGAACATGACTTCTTATTAGTGTTCTATCATTTTTGTTTCAATAAACCCAATATTTAATAGGATATAAAGTCCAGAACCTAATGATTAGTCAAGCATATGCTCCATACAGACCAGCTGTATTTAAACCTGAATGGTGTCTACCGCATGCAAAAGAGAGACCGGTGCGTCTGTATTTCATTGTTTTAACAAAGATTTGAAGAAATTAAGGCAGGCGATTTCTTCATAATTTGGCCCTAAGTTACTTGACTCGACTGATGTTGAGGGGCATTCATTATATTCAAGTGAAGGTATATTTGAGCATTTACACATTAGGAAGTTTGTGAATTCTCAGTTTTTTCTGAAATAGCATTAACTTCAATAAGTCATAAGCCATATTCAGACTGTAGTTGTTTTATATGGAGCTGTGATCATTATTTACAGGTGCTAGTCTGTGATTTTATTGCTGGCTGAACTGAAAATGTTGTCTCCCAGCACCGGGAGAAAATTTCTGGCCAAGTTTTCTATCATTTTCTGGGTTGTGTGGTCATTTTAGTCCAAATCATAATCCAAGTTAACAAGGAAAACTGGCCTCTAATTTGTGTATTTTCAATTTTTTTTGAACAAGTGCTGTAGGATTGATTCAAACTTTTCAAACTATTCAGTAGGGCATTATAATGATAACGACAGGTTGAATATGGATAACATTGGAGAGGATCAACATCTGGAATATCTGGTGTTGGAATATGGTCATGTGACCACATGCAATTTGTCCTTCTGGATCTAAGTGCATTCGTGTTAGTACAGGTGTCATTTTGATTTACAATTACCATTAGAGAAGTGTAGCAGATATATTTGAAAATACAACTTTGAGCAAGCTGGATCTCAGAATTAGACTTAACCCGTTCATAGCAAGAATGATAACTGTAAAAATAATGTTTTAAAAATCATTCTAAATATAATTGGTGTGGATGCTAATATAGTTTTTGTTAGTTATAATTATATTGCATTTATAATTGCAATCATTTAATTATTAATTGTACGGCGGGTAAAAACATTTACCTGTTCAAGAGGTAGATGGCCTGAGAGAAGAAGGTTGTTTTGGTGCTCCGTGCTCTGTAGCGCCGACCAGACGGCAGCATTGTGAAGAGATGATGGCTTGGATGCGAGAGATCCAGGGTGATTTTCTCATGTATACAGTTCTTGGAGGGTGGGCAGGGTAGCACCAACGATCTTCTCAGCAGTCCGAACCGTCCTCTGTAGTCTTCTGATGTCTGACTTTGTGGCTGAGCCAAAGCAGACAGGGATGGATGTGCGGAGGACAGACTCCATGACTGCTGAGTAAAACTGTTTTAATAGAGTTTGTGGTAGGTTGAATTTCTTCAGCTGATGTAAGAAGTAACATGGCATCCCTTTTAACATTGTCCGGTTTTATGTGGCCCTCATCTGTGTAGAAAGCTTTCATCATCTTTATATTATATGTAAAACACCTATTTTTATATGATTTACAATATTTTCTAAATGTTTATATTTTGTATTTCACTTTAAGATTGTTGTTCCTTGCACGTCTTTCCTGATACTCTGAAATGAAGAATCAAAGACATGTATATTTGTTAAAAGGTTACCAAAGTAGATCAAAATGTATCCGAGAACTTGTTTCAGACATGGAGGGATTATCTTTGTGTCAACAGTGAAACATTTCCATCAGCTAAGACTGCAGGAGACACCAGAGAGACACTGGCTTCATGTCATTGATTAATAATCACTAAAATGTGTTTGACCCCACGATTGGATTGATGCTGATTTTAACAACGGCCTTTAAACCCATTATGTGTTTCTGTCCAATTAAATTAAAGCATCTGTAATGAAAATTTGTTCTTGTTCATTTTGTTTACTTGTATGTTCAGTAGATCAGATCCAACTTTTTATTTAATAGAAAGTATCGTGGTATTGAATATCTGTAACTTCCAATTCAAGGCTTTGCAGTATTGAACATCATTTTGTTGATGATCGAGTTTCTGTATTTCAATGTTCAGTTATTGTCAGATGATTCCTTTCATAAATGCTCTGTAACTATCACATCTATCCTCTTTGAGAAACAGAAATTCGCCATAGAAAGAATGCTTGAGCTGATAATACAGTAAGTTTGGCAAAATTGGCATACATGACATTGCAAGAATATTTAAAGATTACATTTAAAGTAAAGTACTTGCATTAATAATGTAGATGCACATGTTTAAGGTTTCCACAACAGAAGGTGCTTCAATGCTTTTCTTCTAATAATCATATACATTTTAGTGAAATTCACATCAAACTAATGTATACTAATAATTAATAAATGATGGATTTACGTGAGATCAGGCTGCATTTGGAATATGTACCACATAACATTATGTCTTAAATAGTAACTCCGGCCAAAAATGAAAATTCTGCAATTAATTACTCACCCTCAAGTAGTTTAACATCTGTATGACCTCCATTTTTCCCAAAAATGCAAATTAAGGTAGTTTCGGAAGCTTTCTGACTCCTCAGATTGCAACGCAACCAAACACACGAGCCACATGACGGTGCATTCGGTATCAGCATCGCTCGACGCATGCGCGTTTTGACCACACAGCTCTACATCAGAATGCGCATGCGTCGAGCGATGCTGACACGGATGCACTGTCGTGTGGCTCTCGGGAACGTGCGCTGGAAACTAACACTCAAATCAGGAAGTTTTTGAATATAGTCGTTAGTTTTGTTTGTTTGCACACAAAAAGTATCCTCGTCACATTATATTAACTTATACTGAACCACCGTAGTCGTGTGGACAATTTCACGATGTCTTTTGTCACTTTCAGCACTTTGAAGATTGGTTGCGTTGCAATCTAAGGAGGAGTCAGAAAGCTTCCAAAACGACCTTAATTAGGTCACATGGATGTTAAACTACTTGAGGGTGAGTAATTAATGGCATCATTTTCATTTTTGGTCGGAGTTCCCCTTTAAGCTTTGGTGAGTTGGTGTGTTTGCTATGGCGATAAGATGCAGCTTCTTTTTAAAGACTTGAGATTTGTTGGCGAAAAAAATCAATAACGTTTATCGAAGGCAGACCAGAGTCAGTTCAGAATATCGTAGATGTTCTGATGTGGGCCAATAATAAACCAGCTAACAATCACCGACAGCGTTTCAGCCTCATGTTGGCGGGTATCGCACGAACCAGCACCACTTAACCTTTTTTCTTCAGAAAATGTTCTAGTTATATTTTCAGATGCTGTTTCGGCACTGTGTTTTCACAAACCTTTCACCTGAATGTGTGACTTTAAAACACACGTTTTAGTGATTGTTTTAACACATACATTTGTCAGTAAACACCCTAACTTCTTTTCTTCAAATAAAACAACATTTGGAGAACAGCACATGAACAAATATGAACAAAATGTACATAGAAAAAGTCAATCAATAATGTTATGAAGTAGAATAAAGTCAAATTCTCTTCTATCTATTTCTTCGTGTGCCAGGAATCCTTTCTTATTTTTTATTTATACTCTGTATGTGGAAACATTTATTTGGCTCACCATATTTGTAATACTCTAGATAAGACGATTGATCACCAGGTATGTTTGTGTCCTTTGCTTATAATCTCTGTCCTTTTAAAACTTTCTCACTTAGCAGCGGAAGCCTCACTGGAGTCAACAGCAGCCGTCCAATTACTCTAAATATTAAATCACCCCGAGCAGCGAAAGCGAGCCGCTAAACGGACGCCTCGCCCGACAACAGCCAATTCTGCACATTTCTAGAGCTGACATTATGCAGAATCTGCACTTCTGTTTCTGAATAATTGGTCAATTTGGCCATTTTCTCTCACGGTTCAAGAATGATAAATATGTTGTTCTGCAGGATGCACACAATGGCCCGTCGAGCGGCCACTGGAGACCTCGGCAGGTAAGATGGATTTTAATGTGGAATACTTACAAAGTCCCTGTTTACTGGCCTCGCCTCATTTAATATTAAACACAAGAGTTATTAAAGCAACCATCAACCAGAGCCATTACAAAACCATAGAGATAGAGCAGAAAAACAAGAGAGATTTAAAGAAACCGTGTGGTAGCGCGATGGAGAAAATAAGAGAGCATTTGGGTGAATTTCAAAACTGGAAGTATTGATTTGTCTGTCTAGCCTTCAGTCTTGGTGTCCACGCATCACTTCTCCAATCCATAAATGCATTTGTTTGTCGGCTTTGAACAGCTTCTGAGAATAATTGAAGAAATCGCTCCGTACTAAGACCCAGTGAACCGCCTCCGTAAGCAAGGTTTTAGGGCATCGTCGGCAACGCACCTCGTGTTCAAAAGGTGCCACCTTATGCTGCCTCAGACACCTTTATTTTGGTTAAGTTCTAAAGTGTCATCAAATGTATTCTTGATGGAGTGCAATCCCAGAATGCATTGCAGTAAATTCAGAAACCAAAATAATCTAACACTGTATGAAACAAGAAAAAAAAGAATGATAAATATATATTTCATTAGATCTGTAACCATTGTCTATCTCTATCGTCATCTCTGTTTGAAACAAAAACGGCATTAAATTGAAAGAAAAAATGAATTAAAATTTTTATATTTCTTATATGAAAAAGAAAACATTTTTGTGTGGTCTATGTGTCTATTGGAGTAACTGTGCAAAATAAATTAAATAAAAAAACATGTTTTTATCCAATGAATGTAACCGGAAACTATCTTTATAGGTGATAGGATTGTTGTGATCTTGATATTAATAATGTGTGGACATGATTCTGGGTTGAGACTTCTCTTCTCAGGAGGAGACTTTGCTCTTTTCCAGCCGTGAATAAATGTTCTTTTTTTAAATCCTGTTGTCTGTGTTCTCTTTATTAGGGTAATTTTCCAGACTGAAGGAAGCCATTTTACAGGATTTTGGAATAATGCCGACACAGTCCATATCACTGAACAGCATTAATATCACGGTTCAGTGCTGCATGCAACAAAAGCCTGGCTATAATGCTTCTGTTTGGCACATCTGATCGGGATACTTTGTAATTATTTTCATGAAAGGAATTCTTCACAGCTGGTGCGATTAGTCAGGAATTCATTATTCATGCTGTGTGTCTGACATTGTGTAAACAGCCAATTACATGACAGTATTTATTAGAAGTAAGTGTGTGAGTGTTAAATCAATTGTGAAAGTACATTAAAGTGACACAATAGTCAAGCTTCACATTGAAGAACCATTTCTGGTTTCCCAAAGAACCCTATAGTCGAAAGTTTTTAAAATGATCATTCTAGTCTGGAAACTTGTTCCACTATAAGGAACCTTATGTGCAATAGAAAGGTTATGGAAAAAACTTCATTTTTCAGACATTTTTCTGCTCAGAAGATTTGACTTGGTTCTTGGTTGCGACTTCGTCTCAAAAAAGGTAGAAATAAAAAGACAAATGAGACAATTGTTCTAATCCATGAAGAGTATGGAGGTGTTAAATAAATGAAGACCGGAGAGGTCAAATTTGATGAGAAAGTTCATCTTGACAAATCTGAGCTCAGTTTGAGACATTGTTGACATCTCTTCTGAAACTCTAATGACAGACACATTTGTGAGATTTCTAACTCTTTCTCAGGAGACACGGGAGATTCAAACAAAAGTTTCCATTTGCTCTCCATTTAATTGATGTCTAAGAGAAAGAACTGAGATATCAAAGAGATCTCATCTGGGCATCTTTTGGGAATCTTTTAACAGTAAAAGGACGATTCTTTATGCTTGTTACATGAAGACCCAGAAGATGACCGTGCATTTCAACCCTATAGCGTCAAACACGTTCCTCTGACATTTTCTTGCGTTTTCTTGTCCACTTTAAAATCTCAAAGAAGTGTTAAAACATTTCAAGGTTTTTCAGTTCTGCCCTTTTGAGCATTTAATGAAAATAATGTCCATTCATTCGGGCCCTTTGCACTCTTAAAACATACATGCAGGTTTCCTACAGATAATTGGCACCCTTGCCTTTTCATTACTATAATGGGTTTGCGGCTTATATAGGTGGAATGTCAAGGTAAGACGTGACGTTGAAACCCATTGTAACAGAACGGCGATGACCCATTGACACCCCTCAGATGTCGGATGGCGAGCGCAATGATCTCGGACTGAAAAGATTTTTCACATGATTAAATATTCATCCTGTTTGTGTCAAATAAAATGACGCATTCTGAGGTTTATGATGTAATTTGTTGGACATTAGTGTGAAAAGACCTTGGTTGGATGTTGTGTTTTGTATAATGTAGTGCACTGAGAACCTTGAATTTAACAGACTAATTCCAATGCGTGACACGTCTTGCTCGCATAATCGTGACCAGCTTGGCCAAGTTATAAAGTCTTGAGTCCTAGACTAATTCATATATTTTCATTTATGACAGAAAATTCATTTGAAAAGCATTCAGGGTGACTAAACAATGACATCGTGTCATGTGTGTAGTAAGAGGTTAGAGCTTGTTTAATATAATCCAGTTAAGATGTCTAAATTCTTGTACTGCATTTTCACAGTCTATAATATGTGGTGGTTTGTCTTTTGGGATGAACTTGTTTGGCATTTAATTATCTCTCTCTGATTATCAAATGAGGTTTTTTTTCATGGCAAAACTAATAATAATAGATGCCGCTGGATCATGAATGATTAGATTTGCCTGTCTGGAGAAAGCCAGGAGTCAGCCCGCTCTGTATTCAAATCATCTGAGATTTACACCCACCTCTTTAAAAACAAGAAGAAAGAAAAACACTCGTGAAGGAAATTACAGGCAGAATATATCCTCAGATTCTCAGAGAAAGACTCACTATGAATATTATTTTGACGTTGATGAACGTGTCAGATGAGAGCTTTCAACACAATCTCACGGCCAAAGCCTAACTATTTTACGATGTGGCTAATTCGTATGAATGTGTTCGATCTCATTCGTACATTTTTGTACAATTTGCTTTTGCGCCGTTACGTTAGGGGTGGGGCTTCAGTATTGCTTTCTTTCTAACTCTGCCTTTCTAACTCTTACATGCATCGTAACAGGGATCCTATTCCCTTTTATGGGCCATTCTCCCGGAAAAGCAGGCCCACGCGTCATCCACCGAGCGAAAGACCACACCCACGTGCTAGTGTGAGAGAAAGACCACGCCCACGTGTCTATCAGGCAGTGTGAGAGAGACCACGCCCATCAATGCCGCTTCACTCGGCTGACAGAACTTTCTGTTTGTTTCCCCACTGAATTTCGGTGATGAATGTTATATAACCGGTGGATATAACGCTGGATTTGGAGATCGTTTGAAACTGATAGATGGCGCGGTCCCAGCGCTAAAAGATGCCAGACATGAACCGTACGTGGTAAGTCAAACTGAGTCATATGTCTGTGTTTTGTTGGCAATCGGTGCGTACGTGCATAATGTAAACAACCCGAAGGGATAATGCGATGATGTGCTCGTGCTGTATCCATCCTCCCTACCCGCCTCCAGCAGCTCGTCTATTTCCGGAAATAATCGTACAGCTGTATCTGTCTTTTATAAATTTGATCAAACTAAATACTCTTCGAAGATACGAAGTATCCAATACTACTGTATAGGTACTCAAGATTAATATGAGATTGGCAGAAACTGCGCGTTACCTCATCTTTAAGTTTAAAGTGGATGAGTTTACAAGGCCATGCACTTTGAGAAGGGTTTAAGACTGAATTGAATTTAATCCAGTTGAATGTCACATTTTTGGTAACACATTCAATAACTATTCCTTAAAAATATATATTTTTGAACTTGCTCATTTTTGTACGGGGACCACCTTTTTAAGTGGCTGAGTTTCACAAAACTCAGATGAATCACAGAAAAAAGTCCTCTTGTATCCTTGCACATATCATGCCAAGGTTATTGTGTTTGCAAGCTCATCACGGTCATGACTGGAGCTGTAATCCTGGATCAAACTTTGCACAGATGAGGTTAGTAAGCGACTCTGTCACACATGTGTCATGTTAACCCGTTTAATGTTTGAATCTGGTGGCTACATATTCAAAGTGCATTTTAACATTTATTTTGTCGCTCTGTTTGCGTCTATTGTAAGTGGTTACACCCATTGCTTTTTTGCAACATTAACAAAATGTCAATGGATGTATAACCATCATTAAAAAGGACCTTAATGGAGCTTAACTTGCATTGAAACCAGAATACTCATTAAGTGCATAAAAACATCGTATAACCTCTATTTAATATATTATTAGATTGTATTTATTATTTATATTTAATATAAATGATATGTATTTATTATAAAACATATCAGATCTTACTTTTGATTGTGTCTGATTGGATGAGCAACCTTCTTTGTTAAATATGCAATTTGCAAGGTGATATAGATGCGTGACATCACATCAGTTCAATTCTTTAGACTCATTAATGCACTACATTGTACCACGTGTTTGACATCACAAGCTTTTTTTTTATAATCACTGTGACTCAAGTTTTTGCAAAGAGTTGGACCTTTGCGTTCAAAATGTTTTTTTCTTTTTTTGCAACATTTTTTTGGTGTTTCTGGTGAGATCTCTGGTTTCCAAGGAAACCTTTGAATGAAGGTCTGATCAAACCTTTGAAACACAAGGACAAAGCGTGTGAAACATTCATTGACTTTAAAACAATAACCAGTGTCTCTCCTGAGGTTTCCCTCCACGAGCAAACATGTTTTATCTGCTCACTTTATGATAAATGGCTTCTCGATCTGATCCATTAAGCTATATGTGGCAAAGTGCGATTCGGCCTTGGCTTAGCCCGTTCAACCGAGGGCAAAAGATCTGTCTGAAAAACTGTAACCTTGAAACCAAAAGCATCCGAGTCTTTGTAGGACAACTGGGTTAAAGTTCAAATTAAATATTGAGAGATTGTTTTACGCTGCACAGATTATACAGTGTATGTATACAGAGTTTGCTCTTTCGAAAATGTAAAAAATGTCAGAAAATGTTAAATGTAATTGTTGCTGAAATCATGACATTCTCTGTAACATTTGGATCTTGTTCAGAATTGACAATTAAGGGAATCTTTATCGCAAGCGTGCATTTCCACACCAAGATTAAAAAATCATGTCTAATTTCGGTTTCCTCTCCTCTGCTGCTGTGTTTAGTCTTTCACAAAAGCTGCTGTGATAAAGGAATTGTGGTCTGTATGGATGAAGCACCATCCATCAAATGACCTCCTCGGAGACGCTTAAACTTCTGTGAGATGAGGAGAAAACTGCTGGCAGGGAGAATTCTCATCTGTGTCTGTCATCATTGTTGCGTCAGTGTGTGAGATACAGCAAACCACAGCTGATGTGTCTGTCATCGTTTCCTCTGATAATCTCTGATGTGAATCAGTATCTGAGAGGCTGGCCGCTGCATACGTGTCGGGTGTTTCATTGTGTGTGCTTTTGGTTGTTGTCTAATAATAATTTATACACGACATCTAAAGAAAAACATCACTAGTTCTTACATTTGCATTATTTGTCCTGTTTTCTTTTCTCCTCTAAGGGTAATGTAACATTTCAAATTTTGTCTATCCAAAGAAAACGTTTGCAATTTATTACTGCCTAAGCACAATTAGAAGCAAAAGAACACGTTAACGCAGCAGAATGGAGAGAAATGACAATAGGTCATATATCATAGAAGTAGACGTCTCATAAGTTTGCGCAGAAAAGTATGAGGAGTAGAAATGTAGCGCTCTGTATAACTGCTGCTCTTGTAGAATGTATTTAAAAGGCTTTTTTATTCTAACTTTGTCATTGAGTCTATTCACATCTTTGTTTCTACGGTAGCCCTAAATAGACAAATTTTGGTAAATACGTTATCTCTTTCAGAAAAGAAGCGAAAACGTGATGACATCTTTGCCCCGTGTCAGCCACCGTAGTGCCTTGAAAACTGTTAAAATATTGAAGAGTGTATTGTTAATTTGTGTAAACTGTATTTGCAAAGTATGCATGAAGTGCTCAGATCATGATCACACTGACTGTTCTCTTAAAACAGCCTAATATACTTCATTTGCAGGATTCATGAAGGAATAAATCAGTGAATCATGTGTGCAAGGGAAACGTGTAAGGCAACAATTGCATTAAAAATATGAATGTGGAAAGAAAATGTGAGAATGAAAAGGAATCCATACACCAAACAATGTCAAAGTCATATAAAACATATTTTTTTCTCAGTAATCCTTTTGTGCGCAGTCGCTGTTTTTGTTAGTGCACCTTTATGCTTTGTTGTCATTTCACACGAGAATCTTCAAAAAACATTTTTTTTTCTCAGTTGATATTGGACTTTGAATTTGCTCTGTGCGCGTTTTCCTTTTTTCTTTCATTTAATAACGAGATGAATCTATGCATCCAGAAAATATCTGGAATATACAAATCGGCTAAAGACATTTTTTGCTGCCCCTAAAACAACACCAAACAAATAAACAAAAGCACTGATTGGTTCATTAGAATGCTATTTAAATAACTAATCTGAGATTTCTTTAGTATTCATATACTCAAGCAGGACATAAAGAACATTATGATTCAGCAAAGTTTGTGCATCAAAACTACGGTTATGAGAAAATATTTGCTGTCTATTGATTTCATCAGACTATTATAAAAGTTTGCGTTACTTGTGTTGACCTCCAATTAAACAGGCATGTTTTGAGTTTTAAAATAGTATGCATACTTGAAAAGAAATTGTATTTACATTTCTGTAAATCTCCCCATATGCAGGAGTGTTGCAGGAACTGCACTTTCTACTCTAAATCACGTTAAGCAGAAGGTACTTGATTTTTCATGTGCCCCGAGTTTCAATTGAGCAAAATTTGAGGACAGTTTTAAAGTCCTATCTCTGGAAATCATTTTAAATGTCATAAAAAGTCAACTTCGGTGACCAATTTAGTTTGAGAAGAGTGAGAGAAGATAAAAACAGAAGAAAGTGAGGGATTAAAACTTAATCTCTTCTGAATGTGATCCATCATGAGGGAAAATAGACTCTGGCAGATGGACACTTTTAGTTTGGATCTTGAGAGGAGTGACTTTTCACAGAGACAAATGTCCATTACTGGTTCTCTCTCGCGCGCGGCCTCTCTCTCTCCCGGGACATTTTTCCAAGTGTATATCATTTTGGAATGGGACAGATTTATAATTAAGTGAATCCTGTGTGTCTGTAAATCTCAGGCTTATACAGTGGAATTTCAAAACAATACGATAAATAACTGTTGGTTGATGTAACGGAATAAATAAACTGTCCTTGTTTATAGACTAGTATAGCATGTACTGCATATGGATGTCCAAAAACCAGACAAAACAGTACCTATACAGTTGTTAGGTTTGTAAGGATTTTAGAAGTTTACATGAATCTGACATAAGCCAGTGTTGCCAGATCTCACTAAAAATAAGCGACCAGGTCCGCAAAATATAAGTCAACCAAAATAAACCTAATAGCAGGTTTAAATGTTTCAGCTGTATAGACATTTCTTCAATGAAAAAACAACAGAAACCATATGAGAAATTCTAATGGTTTCCGATAAAACACCATTACGAACAATTATCTTTCTACATTAAAAAAAACTATTCATTTTTGTCGTGTGTTTTGGGCATTATTCCAATATGATTTAATAATGATCTATTGGTTCCCATCTGCCAGATAACATCCCAGAATTCATCACACACCAGTAGAGACCACTATAGTTTCCATTAAAACCAATACAATTCCCATTATAACCATTAAATCCATTACATTTTCTATTGTGCGTTGGGCAGGGTTCTGTGGTTTTTTCAGCGGGTAAGTCGCTTAATGTCGTGCAATTAGCATATTCCTTACATCATCACTTTGTGTGCACAATAAACGTGTAACATATTTTCTGTTTCTGCTGTGAGACAAAGAAATAAACTGAATATGACACATTAAAACTACATACACTACACTGTAAAAACAATTGTAGAAATTACAGTAACCTTACCAGTCTTTATCTTTACAGATAAAAACCCGCCTATTTTATAGATTTTCTGTTAAGATAAAGACTTGTTAATGTTTCATGTTCAATTGAACAATCTGTTGCCAATAAATTACATAAATATAAATCTACAGTAAGTTACTGACAACTAGCTGCATAACAACAGCAACATTTTTTACAGTGTACCATTTACCAAACAAAGCTAAGGTTTGTCCAAAAAGTTGCTAGATTAGTTGCCATTCATTTTTGAGTCTGTAAAGGGGTCTGAAAAAGTCAGTAAGATAATTAAAAGTTGATTAAATCAAATCAAAGACCTCATATATTGTTGTAGTGTATACTGTAAACCCAAACTCTCAAGCAGGTGCTCACAGTCTGCCGGCGGTAACAGAAGTGCACAACTTCTTTTACACACACGGCAAGTGATGGTGTGCACGAGGGAATCACAACTCATCGCACAAAAGCAGTTAATGTGCTGGCACATTTTCCAGCTGAATACAGTGACAGAACGCCGTAGCTTTCAGTAATGTAATCAACTGACAATATCTGTCACACTGATTATGTAGTGACGATCATTAGCATATCATTAAATTATCCACAAAATTCTGGAGAGGATGCCGTCTGCCAGCAGGTGGGAGGATTTTGTGAGCAATCCCTCAGCCTAAACTGGCAGTTAGCGTAACCTGCGAATTGTAGAGAACAGTGGAAAATATGCAAATGTAGAGCAACCAACAAAATTGTTGAGAGTTACACGTGACATCAGCACACGCAGATGCTTAGCAACATAACTCCATTTTAGACTTATTTAATACCCGGAGAGTTATGACAATGTGGGATTCACATTTACAAAACGCACAGGGCTCTAGAGTGCGACCAATTTGGTCGCATGTGCGACCGTATTTCTCAATGGTGCGACTAAAAAAATATGAGGTCGTACCGGTGCGAACAGCCGTTCGAGGGAGAAAAAAAGTCTCTGCGACTCTAAAAGTCTCCCTGTGATTCAACAACAGACACACATTAGGCCCATATTGTGGTCTAAACCAATCAGAGATAGTGAAGGGCGGACCCCCACTCTGATTGGCCGTGGTCCAGATATTCCTGTACGTGTGTGTACGAGAGGTCGCGTTAACCGAAAATTCTCTGTCATTGACATATTTTTTTTCCAGTGACGGAAAAATCTGAAGGCCGTTCGTCCGTCATTTTGACGGATTACAATGAGGGCAATTTGTAACTCCCCGTTTCCCTTCATTAGAGCGCCGTCTCATAGTGCAATTACGTAACTTTTTGGAGGAATTTATTTGGCAAATACGTTTCCATCTCCTATTATTCGCATTAACCCTTTTTCGCAAGTGAAAAACCACCTCAAGCGATCTTAAAAACTTTTTGCGAATTAAGGGTTTTTAATTCGAAATTTGGTGTTTCCATCACTCGTTTCTGATGCGAAACTTCAAAATGCGAATAAAACCAGAGTGATGGAAACCCGCTTATTGTTACTGACTATACATATGTGATGCGATCTGGGAAAACCCGTCAGATGTCGCGCTGGGACACCTATCAAAGTAAACCACATAACATGAAGAATGAAGGAATGTTTTCGTGAGATGACAGAGCTCCCCGGTCAGCTGCTCATGCGAGCCGGACCGCGATCGCAAAACATACAAGGGATGATCAAAAGTCCAGACACTATGCACATGATAAACAACGTAAAACTTGCTTCACTGCTTATTAGTTGTTGTCCGTAAAGTTTGCTCCTTGTGTAGTGATAATGGCAGAGCTCTCGTTCTTTAAGTGTGCCCTGCGCCATTTTCCTTTCTTTCGTTTTATTCAAACGGTTTTGTACAGTATTTTTATAGACTCAAGCACAGCAAGTACAGCGTGATGACGTCACGAACATACTAATTACCACGTAAAGCCTCCTTGCACCATAGTGACGGGTAATAATATATTATGACGGATTTTTTTTGAGCCTGTCAGTCAAAATGACGGACAATAAAAAAGTCTAGCGCAACCTCTGGTGTGTACGTGTGAAAATGCGTGTGCTGCAGTCAGACAGAGAGGGGAGGAGCCTATAGACCCGTCAGTTAAACTGAGTGGATGTAGCCGCGGATGATGAGAGAAGATGAAAAGAACGATTGACAACTTTTTCGTGAATAATGTTAAGTTAAGGCCTGATCCGTCCGAAAATCATAAGCAATGCTCTGACACGGAGCCATCAACCTCCCAGGTTATGTCAAGCCCTGGTCCATTTATCTTGAGATGTTTTAAGTTTCAGTTCAGTGAAGCACTTTAAGCACCAACACTTTTTCAGTAAATTACCTTTCTTGTAGAATTGTGCTTCAAATAAAGAACTTTATGTTGACCAGATTGTTAGTTAATCATTTACAAGTCAATTTTGCCTATATGGACAGCGATTTAAAAAAAAAGTGAACTGGTAAAACTGCAGTGTTAAATGTGATGCGGTCAAAAATTTGGGTGCACCTAACTTTTGTGCTGGTGCACCTAAGAAAAAAAGTTAGGCGCACCAGTGCAACCAGTGCAAAAAGTTAGTCTAGAGCCCTGAACGCACCATGATTTAAACTCAATTCAGTTTGGAAGCCAACACCACTCGCATCTCCACGTTTGCAGATGGCAAACGTTGTGTTGTGTTTTAGAAATTATGCTGCCGTTTGCACCGGATTTATTAAAAGATTAACATCAAATCTCATTGGTTATCACATGTCTTGGACCAGTTGTCATGTGATGTTTTGTCATGAGACACGCAAGAACCAATGAGATTTGAAGTTAGACATGCGCCATATTTGAAAGTGGTACTGATGTGCGTTTGGTTCAATTTTGCTAAATAAGCCAACAATATGAATAATTAATATAGAATAATTGTGTGTTTTATACTTTAATGATGCATGTTTGTGTTTTGTGGAGATAGAATGTTTTGTATCCCGAATACGAAGATCAAATGAACATACAGTATGTTTGAAAGTATTGGTTGTTTTCAACTAAAGAATGGAAGCCATGAGGGTAAGTAAATTTTATCTGCCAGCCAAACCCAGTCCTAACAGTTTTAACATTTATGCATTTGGGAGACACTTTTATTTGACTCGCAGTGCAGTCAAACTATGTGTTTTATCAGTTTTATCAAACCTGCTAATGCAATTCTCTACCAATTGAGCTACAGAAATGAGCACAGAAATGTACGCTGCTAGTATTTTTTTAGCTTTCACAACTATATCGTGCAGAAATCCATTTGCCTCATGTGATGTGCTTAATGAAAGGGTTGATATTGCACAGTGGGCCTTCTCATACCAATTTGAGCTTTTAGTGCTATTGCTGGCTTTGTATAAATATAAAGTGTTGTTTTAAGTGTAAATCTGTTTTCAAATGCATCTTGTTGAGTTTCATTCATTAAAGACTTTAAGACTTTAAGTACAGAGGAAGCCGGGGGTAGTTTTCATACTTTTTACTTTCTCGGTGTGTTTATTTTTACAATGTCACATTCTGTATTGGCATATACTGTACCTTTCAGCCTTTGCTACAATAAAGCTTTTGGAACGTTGACCTTTATGAAGTTCATTGTCACGATAGGAACCTGCTGTTTTTGGATACAGATCTGTATCCAAAGGACACCCTTTTTGAAATATGAAATGCAATTTAAACATTTTTGAAACGCATGATTAATTCATAAAACAGCAAAAATGGGAAAGGTAGCGCACAGAAATACATGTGACCCTGGACCACAAAACCAGTCATAACGGTCAATTTTTTTAAATGTATAAATAGATTAGCTGAATAAATAAGCTGTAGTTTGTTAGGACAGGTCAATATCTGGCCCAGAACTTCTTGAAAGTCTGGAATCTGAGGGTGCAAATAATCAAAATATTGAGAAAATCGCCTTTAAACCACATCTCACAACATTCAAAAAACTACTTAAAACCCATCTCTTCTGTGAATACTTGACAGACAAATGAAAAAAAAAACACTAACCCTCTCCTTTTCTCTCAACAGTCTGGCTTTTGTTGAAACTAGTAACTTTGTATGAGCACCTGTTGTATTATTGCTCCTGTATGACATATCGCGTATTGCTCCCTGAACTCTCTGTAAGTCGCTTTGGATAAAAGCGTCTGCTAAATGTAAATGTAAATGTAAATCGGAGGCGCTGTAGCAGGCCATTGTTAAGAAGAAACAGGTCGTTTTAACGCTCTCTATTGGCTTACCGCTGTAATGATGTTGTGGAGAGTAGATGAACCCAAAAGCAGAAATTCTGAGCTTTACATAGATACCAAACTTGAGGGAGTAATTCACAAAGAGCGGACAGCACCGAGCGATGTTTGCAGGCGTGTTTCCGGCCATTTTGTTTGCGATTTTGCTGCATCCACTCACAAAAATAAAGTTTTTATACAGTATATTTATGGTAGGAAATGTACAAAACATCTTCATGGAACATAGAGATCGATCATTTTGACCGATAGGCTACAATGTATTGTTGGATATTGCTACAAATATACCCGTGTGACTTATAACGGGTTTTGTGATCCAGGGTCACATATTAAAATATTATTAAGCATTTAAATTAATATTTAAATTAATGAAACCACTGCATGAGATTTGATGGACTTTAATGGACTCAAAACTTTTCTACATCTCCTCTATATAAACACAGCATAATATTCTTCTCTTCATAATTGGCAAGCAATCTGATAAAAGATTATTGAATAATCAGTGTTACTAAAATTGATTTATTCGCATATAATTCATATCAAGAGCTGGTTTTGCCTCGGGACTTATATTTTCCATTCAAACTGTCATACATTTGACTGAAGTTTTGAATTTATTTCTTTTTATTTAAGCAAGTATGATGATGCAATTAATTGACCTGTGATGTAGAGCACTTCAGCAATTAAACTCAGATTTTATTGCTTTTTCCCATTCAAATTATACGAACAACTTGCCTCAGTAATCCCCGCTGGGTGAATCTCAAGTAGAGGTTCATTTTTGTCAGCATGCTGTGATTTTTAAATTAAATACATGTTTATTAACTTGATTACTGGTTTGAGACTGTGAGAAAAAAATTGCAAAAATGTCCTTTTCAACTCTACATGAAAAAACATGTCTGTATATTAAACATGTAGCAAAAGTAAATACATATTTTACCACTTTAATGTTGTTTTCACAGACCATAGCAAAAACCAACCAGATGTTCACTTGTGTCTTCTACATAGCGATAAAACTAAACGGAAAGCAAATGAAGATAAATGATCTTAATGATCTCTTGTGTGTCCAGTTTTCGGGAAATGAAAAATGGAAGAGTTGCGTTGGGTGTTTGCTCTAAACAAAACCGTTTAAACGGTTCGATGTTTTTTAAACCTTCAGACATCAATAATGTGCCCAAACTGAAATGCCATGTTGTGATCATTTCCTCTTCAATCGTGCAGAGCGTTCTCCTTGTACCAGCGAACAGAGCAGTTATTTATTTCAGATTGATATTTTATTATTGTAATCAGCTCGGGCTGATCAAGTAGGTAGCCTGCTTCAGTGCACTCCATTGACACTTGACTAATCAGGGCTGAGCTCTCTTGAGCTCTCACCTCCGGTACGTCTGCGTCTGCAGCCTGCGCTGGTGTTAGACGCTGTGTGATTTCTGTGTTAGGTGCTAATTTCGGCTCTGCGTTGCATCGAAATCATTTCAGAGTTTGAAGTTGGATGGTGACATGGAAGTTCACGAGCTACCTTTGACAGCACAAATGTCAAAAGTATGTTAAACGTAACGGTCTTATGAAATCAAATTTATTAATTAATGTTGGCTTTAGCCTTAAGGATTTCTATAAGCATTGACAATATTTGCATTTGGAAGTGTTTAAAACGCAATCTCTCACTTCTACCAATATGAATCAAATAAACATTTTTATGACATCATTCTGCACTTCAGCTTCTCATCAGATTCCAGCCTGTGAGTTGTGATATTATATTATATGTTTGAAAAGGGGGTGGAGCCACTCGTTTTGTCCCACCCTGGAGTTTTCAGTGGAAAAAAACGTCAACAAATAATTTCATGGCACTTAAAACGAAAGTAAATTTAAGGCACACTTTAAAAAAATCTGTTGCTGCCATAAATGTTTTTTTAATTTATATTTTAAATCTTGACCATAAATCAGTTGTTGTAACTTAAAAATAAAAAAAACTATTATAAAGCACTAAAATAAAAAGTTGAAATTGCACAAATTGAGTTAAAATTAAACACGTTGGCCTGATTTATTGATCAGATCTTTTTTTACCGTGCAGAACCGTGAAACAGCTTCTTGTGGCCAAATCAAAATCAAATCCCTTTATTGTCACTCAACCATATCCACAAGTGCAACAGTAGGTGAAAAACTTGTGTATCCTTTGTGTAAAAGACAATCCCACAATGCATTGCAATCAACTCAAAAGCAAAAATCCAATTTGGTGCCTGAAACATGCTTAAAATTTATTTTCAATTTAAAAAATGTAATAAAAATGTTGTCATATCATTAACAAAGTTCCTCAAGTTCTGGGCTGCTGCGTTAAACTGTAAACCGCAAAGTGTTCATTCGGAACGCTGGGTCAATAAGGAAACATTGCGCTTTTTCCGTGTAATAATACAACACTTTTGACAAGAAAGACAGTAGCAGTAAAAATGTGTTTAATGTAGATGTCTCCTCAAAACAGACTCCACATCAGTTACATTTCTAATGGAGATCTGTCTGTGCGATACGGGTATTTTCTTTGACTGCACATTTATATGTAGCCAACTAGATACGCTGCGAGTTCTTTCTGCACTTTGTTTGAAGAGAACACATTGCTATCTATATACGGAACTCAACAAAATGTGATTCACTTGTTCCCTTCGTGCAGTAGACATTAAGAAACAGTCCTGCCATCCATCATTTGGGGGAACCCGCTCTTTATCCTCCTTGTTTTGGTTTCAAGTCCATTATCATAATGTTACTTTATCTTGAAAGCTTCATGTGTCATTTTGTATTACATCACAAATTGACCTCATTCCTTCCTTCGAGTCGAAATATTTAATGAAGAGAAACATTCGGTTGATATCTTCTCGCCTTTACGAACATCTTGTACTGTGTAGCATCATTAAACCAGAGAAGCGCTGACTCACGGAGCTCAAAATAACAGCCAAGGTCAGTGTCAAATCCTCTTCAAATACACCATGAGAGTGACGAGTGATGGAATACATTACCAGACAGCTGAAGAACACGCTGTCAGCATTTTACACACTTTCCCTCACGTGCACAGATGTGTACGTTTTATTTCTTACAGAATGTATATTGTGTCTTAAAAGGGTAGTTCACCCGAAAATTTTAATTCTGTCAACATTTACTCTTGTCATTTCAAATCTGTTTGACCACTCTTCAGAACACAAGAGAAGATATTTTGAAGAATGTTGGTAACCGAACTACGGCGGTACCCATTCACATGCATTGAGCTTGTGTCCGCACGATAGAAGTGAATGTTCGGTTACTAACATTCTTCAAAATATCTTCTTTTGTGTTCTGTAGAAGATGACAAAATTTTCATTTTTGGGTGAACTATACCTTTAAGTATTAAAGAAATGCAAATCAATCAGAGATGACAATAAAAACAGAACATAAATGTGATTTTAAATGTTAAAATACTCATTTTAATCAACTTATATAGAGACCACTAAAAGGGACCCACACTTTAAAAAACACTGCGGTATACTTAAATATTTACTATAGAAAGGTTTTAGAAACACACTAGTATATTTTATACAAAGCATATTAGTAACGTTTGCTATGGTAAATATTACAGTGTACTATAGTATTACATGTGGAAATGGACCCGAAAAGTGAAACGGTTTGTAGAACTAAAATAAAACCTATTTCCATGAATCTCCTTAAAACATTTGCATTCGTAACATTAACACGTGACTAATGAATTCCTCCTGAAAAAGGCACATCTCATACCTCAGAATAAAGCTGTGTAGTTTTAATGACGTTGTGTACATGTACATTGTCTGCAGTTTCAGCCTTTGCAAGCAGATGTCCATACGGCTGCATGCATTTGTGTTTTTGGACCGAGAGGAGACAAATTGCTGCTTGGCATGGCATCGTGCATCTGTGATTTGGAACAGGTGTTAACAGACCTGAAGATGCATTTTTATTCAACATCAACGGAAAAAACCCACAGCCCGCGCCGGCTGCCCGCTGCAGACTAATGTAAATTAATGACCATGCGGTGTGAGAAATATTCTCACTCCATTTTTCACAATGCATTAGCTATCACACAGGATGTGCTTTTTGGCACAGGTGTTGACTTTAAATGCCTCGGCGTCTATATTCTGAAACAGTCTGGAGGTAACAGACACCCTCACAATATACCTGTACAGGACCGGGTCACACCAATTTATAAGAGAGGAAAATCACAAATAAGATCTCTTTAGTATCTCAATTATTTCTCCAACGAGATTAAATGGAGCGCAAACGGAAATTTTTGCTTAAATCTCATCCGTCTCTCATATATTTCTCCAGAGAAAAAAAAAAAAGAGTCAGAAATCTCACAAATGTCTGTCATTAGAGTTTCAGAAAAGATGTCAACAATGTGTCAGACTGAGCTCAGATTTGTCAAGTTTGCATCAAAAGTCAATATTATTAACGATCTCAATATCAACTCAAACATTTCTCATCAAATCGACCCAAATCCATATTATTTTACCTCCACAATCTATACATTTCTTTTACACCTCCATACTCTTCATTTGTTTCTGCACTGAAAAAAATGATTATGTGCTTTAGTAGATTTTATGAAAAGAAATGATTAAAATATACTTAATATAATTATGTTCCTGTTTTTAACAAAAACAATTGAGTTGCAATAATGTAAAAATCTTGGGAATAAAATCTGAATATAGCAGCAAATTTTACTTCAAGAAAATTCGTGCAGATTGTTACGAGGATTTTATGAAGTTATTTTTTCAGTGTGTTTTTATTCCTCGCAAGAGAAACATCTGAGACTATGTTAATACTTAAATAATACACAACTGAGTACATACTTTCTTAATGTTTTTTATATACATAATTTATATGGTTAATCTGTCATAGAACTAAAGCTACACTAACTGTATATTAAATAAAAAAGTTGTGTTGTTGTGCCTCGAACCCAGCTCAATATCTGTCTATATTTACATCTAATTTCCATATACTTACATTTTGAGTGCCAGGCCGGGTTAATCCTGCCGCTACTTGGAAATGACCCTTGCATGAGCAACCAGATAATACGAGAGAGATTTTTTCATGTCAGGGTGGTTTTTACCCTCCAAAAGCCCACGATGCAATCGGCTCATATACTGTACGGGCAGCATCAGAGGCGGATACAGAAAGTAGATGATAGGTGGGCCTGTAAAATTGTGGGTGGGCCGGAATAATTCGCATCACCCTTTCAACCGAAGTAATTTTTAAGAAAAATTGATGGACCGGTGCTCTGTCCCACTGTGGCGCCAAATGCAATTCAATAAACTTCGCTCTACAAATGAAACGGCATCACCGTGCAGTTGATTTAACACGGTCCCACGGCTTTGCGGTGCATGGCTTTCCCTGTATGCGTCAAAAGTCAGTGCGGTTCACTAGACTCATGTTTGTTACAGATAGGTTATAAGGGTCTCTTCTGAAAGTAAACTCGTGTGCACCTCAGGAAAATGTCTGCATGCTTTACATAATGTACAATATTTGATTTACTAATTCGGAAGGCGGCTGAGTGAGAATATCAGTGGAGGCTGAAGCACAAATGCTTCCATTAGCATTCGACTCATTGGATGTTTATGTGTGTTTTCACCTTCATTTCCAGGTGCCTCGGTGTGTGTTTCTTCAGCGGTTTTTTCTAGATGTGTTTTTTTTTTTTTACTGCCGCATGGATAGCTGTTTAGCCATGTTTACACGATCATTGAAAGAGAATCTACAGACAGCGATATTGGCGTAACGGCCGTAACGTAACTGACTTAACGTGAGCACATTCTTAATAATATTTGGATATTATTATTAAAAAACAAACAATTCAAATATTTTTATTTAATTTATACAATTCAAATTTAGAATTAAGCTTTTTAATAATATTAAAAATAAATTACTTAGCTCTGACTGGGTGGGCCAGCTGTCAATCTGGGTGGGCCTAGGCCCGTAGCTCCGCCCCTGGGCAGCATGTCCCTGAGGATTCAGGGCTGTGCAGGAGCTACAGACACACCACTAATAACACCGCAGCACAGTTCATCCACACCAAAGCGCTGTTCCCTGCCGGGCAAATGAGCTTTTCATTTTCCTTTTCAGAAATCGGTGTCTTGTTGTGCGGCCACCGCCGGTGGATGTGCTGCATGTTAAATTGCCCTCTGATCCACCCCAGAACAACTCAGACATGCTGTCACGAACAGGGGCGGCATTCCACAACATGGTGATGTGTGTCAAATACTTCTGTACAAAATCTGTCTAACCAACAGCGTGCAGTAAAACCTATTTTAAACATAATTGTTTTTGTCACTCCATTTAGTGACACTAGAAATTTCGTGCCTCGCTTTAAATCGTGCAGTTTAATTAAGAGCTGAAAAGATGGAGTTAAATATAAAAGTGAACCCATGCGAGAGCTGAGGAGTTCACGGACTGCCGTCTATAAAATTTATTCGCATAGATAAGATGTAACCACTTTGGACCTTCAGATGTTCGACTATATTAGATTTCATAATGAAAGTAGCCTACTTAGTATGGCACGTAGCACACGCGGTAGTTTTGAGCCCTGCGTTTCAGTCACCGCAGACATGAGGGAGATTTTTGAAAGAGCGCCGTAGTGCTTGAAGACACCCCGCATGAAATGAGCTTTGTCTGAGGTTGAATCTCTCAGTCTTTGTGGAGGTTTCTGTTTTCCTTATTTAGGCAATATTTTAATTGCTTAGTGGCTTAGTATATATTATTGACTGTCAAACAGTATCTGTCAAGCTGCGGGAGAATAAATATATTAGTGGAAGGAAAGGTGCGCATAGCAATAACTCACGATTTGATTTCTTTGGTAATATATGATGGTTGCCATGGTGTGGCCATGTGGATACTATAGTGTTCTGGCTGGTTTTAAGTGCCTTGCTAAGGATCTTTTTTAAAGATACAGATGCAAAACTTTTAATAGCCCTTAAAATTTACTACTGTACTTTAAGAGATGGTTACCTGCGGAGCCCTTAAAGGGAAAAATAGGAGATGGGAAGAAAAATAGTTTTAACCCTTGCATTATTCCGTTTTTAAATCAATAAAGACATAAAAATGAATGTAAAAATACTTTACAGGTGTTTAATTTATCCCAATTACAAGCAACATACAGGATATATGGTTAATATTTGTCACTTACCCACGTTAAATTACACTCATGAAAAAGGGGCTGTTCCTATAAAAAACTATAAAAAGTATGATACGTACACGTATGGGTAAAAAAGAAAATATTTTGAAAATAACTATAAATGTCTATGGGGTTTATAAGACAATTCAATCTGATGTCACGGAAAATCGTAACTATTTTAAGAGGTGGCGTATTCGTATGAATTTGTTAGTTGTGATTAAAAGATGTACAATGAATAAGCAAAAGCAACACTGAAGCCCCGCCTCTAACTCTTACGTTAATGGCACGAAAGCAATTCATTCTAAAATGTACGAATGAGATCTTACGAATTCATTAGAATTAGCAAAACGAGCCACATCGTAAAATAGTTACGTTTTTGCCGTGAGATTGTGTGGGACTAAACATTTTTTTTCAATGCACGGGATTCCACAGATGGGACACACGAGTTAAAACCTTGATCATTCACTCGCAAAATTGTTTTTAAGTTTTCTTGCATTTTGTGTTCTACCAAATTATGAATTCTCTTGCAAAACCCAAAGCAAAACATGAAATTGGAGGAAAGACATTTGAAACGTTGCTTGTAACACTATCGTGTTGTCCTGAGAACTTTGTGCATGTTGATTTAAAAATATATTTACATACTTTTGCCCTTTTCTCGCAAAGATTTTGCGTTCTCACATACATATTTTGTCTCTCTCTTTGCAAAACTCAAAACAGGTTTTATGATAAAATACAAACCCAGAAAGCTAAGATTTAATACTGAATCAATGTTATTGGTTATTAATTGGTTAATGATTCGATATTAAATCAATTATCGTTTGATATTTGAGAAGCGTACTCGAGACAGCGAAAAGTTGTAAAGTGCAACACAAAGTATCAAAGTACTTTTTCCATGCCTGTATCTTTACAGACTTTGTGCTTACTTACCCTCAACCGGCTATAACCGTTCTTGCTCAAGTCTTGTCTGCCCCAGGTGACATATCAGCTAGTAAAATCCCAGACATGAAGCCCTGAGGCTTTGCTTCTTAAACAAGCTGAAGTAATGCCACTATGCTATCATTATTTGCACAGGTCTTCACAAATCTGAGTAAGCACTGACCATAAGGGTTCAAGTGTACGCTGCTCGAGGAAGAAGTTGAGCGAGCTCGCGCTGCCCGGTCTGATACCATGACAACAGCCATCGGGCATAACTCAGAAAGTGCTGCACATCCGTGGAGAAATAAGAGCCCTTCTGCACTGTGAAGTGCACCGTACGTGACTCTGGTTTCAAGTGGATTTTCAAAGAGATTAAAAAGAAGGTGTTCACAGTTTACGGGCGTAATGACTTGTGTTCAGAAATGAACGTTGTGTGCTGCTTGCGGTGTGTGTTGGGTTATCACATGCTGGTGTGTGAGAGGTGGGTTAAGGATTATTATAAACACCCCAGAGAGGTGCATCCTATTTAGACATGACTTGTGAATTGTCAAGACTCCGAGTAAACCAAGAAAAGAGAGCATTCACAATCTTTCGTATATCAACAATGTAACAAGGTTATTGTAAATTGGGACATTCTTTGTATAACTATAGGATATTTATTGTCTTTTATAAGGGAAATATTCTAAATATAATACCAAATGCATTATGCACATTTGCACAATTAGTGGTTCTTTTTGGTTAATATAATATAAATAAAGTTTTTCTTTATTATGCTCTTTAGCAAAGCACTATTAAACATTCAACATTTCAAATGGAGGCAATTGACTCAAAATAGTATACTAGTGTGCGATAGTATAGCGTGGCGTATACATGATGTGAACCAAGTATGCACTTCACCTACGCTGAGCTGTGATGTGAAGATAATAGTAAACCTCAAAAAAGTGGTTGAAAAAAGAATTACTGGTAAAACACTTTTTAATATTTTAAAAATCATAAGCTGTAATTGTAAGTTCATATAAAAATATTAATTTTTACATACTATCATCATCACCACCGTCATTATCATATTAAATAAGTGTATCAATTTTAATTGGTTTGATTATAGTCAATATGTCTTTTGTACAGCTGCTTTGGAACAATGAAAATTGTAAAAAGCGCTATATAAATAAAGTTGACTTGAGAGTTGAGTATATTTACATAATATATGTAAATAATTTTAATATATATTTACATAAATAATAATAAAACAAAATAAAACCAAAATTGTAATATTTAACATGTAATGTTTTATTATTTTACATATATTAATTATATTTTTTTAAATATTTCATTTATACAAGAATAATCGGAAAATACCTAATAAAACACAATCTATCATTTGAAAATTTTTGAAAAATGTTGCTTAAACAACATATATTGTTTGGTGTAGTTCCAAAATCTACCAGCAGGGGCTATTTGGACTAGCTTGAAAAACAATTTCCCATAATGCAGTTTTTTTTTGCATTAGATTTTAAGGTCCCACCATTGTTAACAAGGAAGTCATTCAGGTCTGAGAGAATAAAAGTTTAAAAGTGACACAGGGTCAAAGGGTGCATTTCACATTCAGATGAACCGCACTCTTTGGTGACATTGCCGACGGCTAGAACCATGATGAAGACTTCATTAAGACTGCGGTGTCAAAGGTTTTGAAAAAAACCTACTTTAGCGTCATTGTTTACCTCAAATCTCCTTTATTTGTATAAAAATGTATATTTGTATTTACGCATGAATTTATGTTAGTTTTCAACACATCCATCAGAAGCCATTATGCTGCACAAGAGCATCTGTTGTGGATACCCTGATTTTGTATTTATTGGAAGATTGTCTGGGAATTTAGATCGACCTATGATAAAACAATGTTCTGCTGTTTTAATTCGAGCTTGAGGTGATTTGACAACTTTTTGTCTCGCGACATGCCAAACAATAGCACAGAACTCCTTTCATCTGTCTTCATCCATCACACTTCAATTATTATCTGAATCATTCGCAGATCACACCATTTAATTTGATTTGCTCTGAATTCATCTCTGTAAGGCACATCTGCTTGCCATCATCGATTTGTGTCAGATGAGAAGAGCTTTTGAGGAGAACTTGTTGAAAGAAACTCCTAGATCTGAACTTTCCTTCAACCGGTGACCTGAAAGAGACTGTGAGTTTGAAGCTGTTCTGCTGACAGAGGTCATCCTGACATTGTGTGAAATCGCAAACTATAGCGATCCATATCCTGCTGTCACAGCGTGCTGGGGAATATGCGCTCCCACATAAATAATGATGAGATCAACGATTCTCTCTAAATCACTGTTACTTGAAAAATTACGGCATACCTTGTTTTTAATATCAAACTGACCCGGCGTATCAAACTTTACATACCCTGGAACTTAATGTATTGTGGTTCCTTCTTAAAGTGACAGTTCACTCAAAAATAAACATTCTGTCATCATTTACTCACCCTCATGTCATTTCAAACCTGTGTGACTATTTTTCTTCCGCGGAACACAAAAGAAGATATTTTGAAGAAAGTTGGTAACCGAACAGTGCTGGCACCCATTCACTTCTATTGTACGGACACAAAACCAATGCAAGTGAATGTGTACCGGTTAACAACATTCTTCAAAATATCTTCTTTTGTGTTCTGTGGAAGAAAGTTGTTGTATTTACACATTGTAAACAAATACAGACTATAAATTCATTTTCTGTCCATTCTAGTAATGATGTATGGAAGAATTCACCCAATGAATGAAATATTTAACCTCTCCATATTTCCAAATGATATCAAGCACAGCTTAACGTTTGCCAATTATTCAGCATTAACACGGCAGTGTTCTCTGTGCTTAAATTGTTATGTGTGCTTTCTCATATGTGCAAATGCATGCGCGGAAATAATGATGTGCAATTTACACAATTAGTTTAAAAGCCGTCCTTACGCATGGTATGAATAATAATGCTGGAAGTCATTACTAGGAACTAATTCCTCTCTGAGGGGCTGAAAGAGGCTCGGTAGCACTGGAGGATTTATCACCTGTTGGCCGGACGCTTCTTTAATATCGTCTGACAGGATCTGAGCGGGTGATTGATGTCTGTGCTGCTCTGTCTGATGTGTGCGTGTGTGTGTGTGTGTCTCAGCCGACCACGGGACAGCTTTGGGAAGGGTTTTATATGTTTTTGATATTATACTGTAGGTGGGAAATAAATATATACAACCTGAAAGTATCCATCCATCCATCCATCCGTCATATAATATTTGATCATATTTGAAGAGTTTATGTTGCAAAAACAGATCACTTAAAAATGTTCAAAAATCATGTTTTTATTGTACATTCCAATTAATATCAATCAAACTGCAGTTAAAGGGGTCATATGGCGCGAATATGTGTTTTTCTGTGTCTTTGGTGTGTTATAAGTTGCCCGTGCATGTATTAGACACGTAAAATCGCAAAAACAAAAGATGCAGAGATGTGTAAAGAGGAGATACAAACATGCACGGTATGTGTAAAATACAGCATTTTTTAACCTTAAATCGTGTATACACATTGCATTACATCCAAAACAAACGATAATATTTGTTTTAGCCGTGTCATATCGCCCCATTACGTTGTTTTGATTAAGTTATAACTCTACGTTTTTAAAAACTGTTTTTATGTTTCTGTTCTGTCTTTGCAAATAAACTCTTCCCTGTATACATTATATAATATTTTTAATATAAAATATTTTTATTTAAACAATATTTAAATCATTAAAAGTTATTCATTTTAATGTAATGTAATATAATTACATTAAATTACATTTTAATAATTTAAATTAAATGTATAGTTAAATTAATAATATACATTTAAATGAATATAATTTAGTATTTTTATATATAAAAACTAAGGTCATCCTTGCTGGTCCCATACATCTTATGCAATGAACAATGTTCATTGACCCACAGAAAAAAGAGGCTTGTACTGCTAAGCTCTCCAATAATTCAATAATGGTGTTGTTTAACAGGACATGGATTTAAGTCTCAGCGATTTGAGTTGTAAACAGTAGACTCTTTATTCTGACCTACACAATAGACTTTATGCATTATATCTTTGTACCAAAAGCATTTAAAACCTTTAGTTGCTTTCCACGGCGGTGCATTTCAGTATGAGCAATGTCATTCAACTTTCCCCTAAAAGTATCTGAAAGTACCATTACAAAAACAATTTTTTATTATATTTTAAGTATATTTTAAATAGTAAGTATACAAGTATCGAATGAACAGTACTATTTCAACACTGCTTAAGATATTGGCTCTTTTTTTAGTTGACAAAAGTTTACTTTTAAACATACTTGAGGTGTAACAGTAGTAAACTTTAAGTAAAAAAAGTACTTTACGACTATGTTTCTTGTTTGTACTGCAAGAATCCTTATAGATATACTGGTGGTTTACTAGTGCACTAGGTTTTAGCACATCTTTGAGTCTAAACTTCGAGTTTATACAGCAAGATAAGTTTTCTTTAAGTGAACTTAACATCATATTCCAACCACACGGGAATTCGTAACTATTCATGGTGGCTTATTCGTATTAATTTGTACGTTGTGAATCTTACAAAAACATGCAATTACTAGAATAAAAGCAATTCTGAAACATTACTGTTTCATGACATTCCCTAACATCACTGGCGTGAAAGCAAATCCTATCAAAATCTACAAATGAGATGGTACAAATTCATGTGAATTAGCCAAAATTAGCCACATCGAAAAATAGTTACGTTTTTGCCGTGAGATTGTGCTGTGAGATATTCATATTTACTCATTATATCATGTCATGTTATATTGTTATCTTGCTCAAAAGATTGACTACACAGGCTAAATAGACTTACACATTTCAGTTAGCTATTTCTGAGAGGTAAATAAACGTGAGACTGAAAGTATACATTCTTCCTTTAAGTATAAAAGATAGCACACTTAAAGTCTGTTTTGTAAGGGTTAAAATGATTAAAGTACTATTTATAATAGATACACACCATCATATTTTTATTGTTTATTCCATGTGCTTTTTCTTTAGTTCTAATATCACAAAGAGATGACATTTTCCAACAAAACCTATACTTCATTTAATCTGGGAGCTAAACCCTGATCTAGCATGCATACTTGGTTTTTTTTCAGTGAGTGCACTGTACTGATTGTCTCCAGATGTCACATACTGTATCTAAGGTTGTAAAACAGTTAACATCTTATTTATAGATACTTCTCCATTCGTATCATATCGATCCTGGCCAGTTTTGATACCCAAGGGTAAGTGTGCGTGTCGCTATGTGTGCATGTTACTGTAAAGCCCAGTTTGCGGAACAGCGAAATAGCTGCCGTTTGCGGAGAGCTGATCTCCACGACCACACGAGAAAGCCCCTGTCTCTTACAGAACTCTATGGCGGTCCCCACCAGCTGGGTTCCCAGACCCTTACGGCGCTGAGGAAGAGACACGATCAACTGAAAGATGCCCCCCACACTTGTTCCCAAAGACCCCGTGCCCTCTGCGTTACCGTTCCAACAGTCACAACATATTCCATCCTTTACACCCACCACAGCCAGAAGCCCGGCGACCTTTGACCTCTCGTTGACCTCCGCCTCCGCCAGCCAGAAATGATTCACAGGGTTATCCAGGAAGTTGGCCTGAATGTCGGACATTTCCACATCTAGCCCTCTTTTCAGGTAGCTGTTGTAAATCTCGTAGCAGCAATAGTAAATCAAACTGACCCACACTCCGCCGAAGAGCAAAGCCTGGAGGTAGGAGCTTCCGCCAAGGACATAGCCTGCCACCGAGATGCTGAGGGTCACGCCGATGTGGTCCGTGTGTCTCATGGCTTTGAAGAAGGCTGGATAGACGTGCTCCATAATTCCAAAGCGGTGGAGAGAGATGATGGCAGATTTATCTGTGGGCTTGTAGGGACGAATTACACATTGCACTGCAAGAGAGGAGGAAGAGAGTTGAGTCAAAGTGTGTGGCCCATGAGGCATCTACGCGTATACAGTATAATATATATATATATATATACTGTGTATATATATATATATATATATATATATATATTATACATACACAGGAAGGAAGGAAGGCAGGAAGGAAGAGAGAGATAGATAAAAAGGAGAGAAAGAATAGAAAGAAGAAGGAAGGAGGGACGGTAGGAAGGTTGGAAGAGAGAGAGAGATAAAAGGAAAAAGTGAAAGAGAGAAAGGAAGGAAGGAATAGAGAGATAAAAAGAAAGAGCGAAAGGACAGAAAGAATGAGAAAATGGGAGAAAGAACGCGAGAAAGAAGGAGAGGAAGAGAGAAAGATGGAGAAAGGACAAAAAGAAAGAAAGAAAGAAAGAAAGAAAGAAAGAAAGAAAGAAAGAAAGAAAGAAAGAAAGAAAGAAAGAAAGAAAGAAAGCATTCTGCAAACTACATGTTACTACTATAGACAAATGTAAAACATAATAATCGCTTTGGATAAAAGCTTCTGCCAAATGAATAAATGTAAATGCAAATAATAAAAGTAGGTTTCACATTTAGTAAACATCACATTTGGCGTGAACAAAAAAAAACTAAATTCATAAATTAAAAAGAGTTGTCAAAACTCTCAGTACACTCACATATAGAGAATAACATATTGTGGCACAACGAACAGCATTTTTAACAAATGCACTTAAGCACAAGCTATTCCAGTCCTCCCATGCTAATTGAATTAACAGGAAAGGCAGCGACACTCTTGAACAACTTCCTCGACACATTTACACCCATATAAAATACTCAAACTTACAGTTAGTCTTCTGTGCCATCGCTGCCTCTCGCAGTTAAACACTCTTCCAGTCTGTGTGAACTTTACTCACAGTATGAGACAAACAACCCTCTCACAGGCCAGCTCAGAGAAAACACACAACCGGCGTGGAGTTTGTATTTAATGCCATCGGCACTAATCTCAGACTGGTGGTGTAATGAAGTTTTCGTATGACTTAGAAATTCAAAACACAGTGTTTAGCTATTATTATTAACTTTTCATTTGAATCCTTTATATTATTATGGAGTTTTACGTGTTTTGAATACTTTCTTCATTCTTTGTATCATAGTTTTGTAAAACACTGAAATGACGCTGTATATTAAATGATGTGCTGTATAAATAAACTCGCTCTGGCTGCCGAGTCTGTTTGCGAGCTGCAAATTTGGCCTGGGTTTTATTTGTGACATCCCAGAATGGTGTCAATAATATGAGCTGTTAAAGTTGATACTTCGCTGCGCTTTACAAGCCAATACTCTCGCCTAAAACTGTCGACTGCAGCATTTTAAACAAAGCTGCCAATTTATCAATGACACTTGTATTGTGTTTTTGCTTTTTTAATCCAACCTTAAAACCATTTTAAGAATTCATTATCGCTCCATGATAATTTCTGTATAAAAACTCTTTCTTGTATAAAAACGTCCATGCTTTCTGATGGATCTAGTACATGTTGAAAAAGCAAATCCTTTTTTAATATTAGAAATAATTGGGTTCACTTTGCAGTGTTGTGCACCTTGTGTTGTTTAGTGTGCACTATTTTAACATTAAAGGCATAATTCACCTTAAGTCTAAATTCTGTCATAATTTATTCACCCTCCTGTGGTTCAAAACCTGTATATGACTCTTTCTTATGTGGAACACAAAAGAAGATATTTTGAGAAATGTCTCAGTGGTTTTGTGTTCATACAACAGAAGCAATGTTGTTTGGTCACCCACGTTCCTCAAAATATCTTCTTTTGTGTTCTGCAGCAGAAAGAAGTCATACAGGTTTGAAACTACATAAGCGTAAATGGTTTTTGGGCGAACTATACCTTTAACACACATTGCAGGTCCTTCTTTCTTTTATCACTGATCCAAAAACGAATGGTTTAAAGTCGCACATCCTCACTTTCTTGAGATAGAAATTAATATACATATGGTCTCGCGCCAGGCACGTTCACACACCTGCGAGGCGTCAAATCTGCTCGTAGCATATTAGCTTCATTTCCATTGTTCCTCCGATACCGTGCTGCTGTCGACTCCGGTGCTAAATGATCTAACGCCACCTTTCACCTGCATTTATTTTAAGCGCATAAAATGCACTCGAAACTCAAAATCTATGTGGAATAAATGCAAGCAATTGCTGTTAAGCTCTCGTGCTCTTTGAATATGTTCCAATATATTTATGTTCACCATCCAGATGACATATTTACGAGGACGGCCAATTGAAACTAGAACATTGCAAATGCAAACCACCGTGTCTTTGTTTCTCTGTGGCCCGAGCACAACAACGGCGCAGTTTTCAAAGAGATTTAAAGCCTTCTACCGATGATACTCCACACAAAACACATTTTCACTTCTGTATCTGATTGTGTGGCAGTGATATATGCAAACGTCCCGGACAAACTTTCATCAATAGTATTAATAGCGTTTGTGCAACCACTTCTGACCTACGATGTATGAAAACGTAAAAAAGAACTGTCATAAGAGATCATCCTTTTTTTTGTTTTCATATTTCATATCCTTTTCATATTGTCATTTCTTTTGATGTTTAAGCGCCAGACTGTTCACTGTTGTGTAATAAACCTGCGTATGTCAGTGAAGATTGAATTTTACACCTGCTTAAATCAATAAAAACCCCTCATGAATTGCAAAAGGAGGTGAGGGTCAAGGGACTTGAAGTTTCTGGAATAATTCAAAGCATGTCGGTCAATTTGAAATTTCACACTTGGCGACTCGCTTTATCCTGCATGTTAATCGTGAATCGGATCATGACCAAATGAAATCAGTTTTGTTTCTGTGAGGTTTGGATTGTCTTTCTATTTCCAGATGACTACAAAACCAGTTAACAGATAAGTCCTGTCCTTAAAAAATATCACCAAAACAAACCATATAAGAGGCTTACAGGACATTATTAGTGGGATTTCAGAACAAACATGTCTCTACAGTTTCTCACATGGCATTTTTATTGCTCTTTCCCAGCTCTGTGTCTTAGTTATGTTTCAGTATCAACTTTGTTTCAGAAGAAGACTAAAATAAGAAGCAGGAGACAGAAGGTTACGTGTAATTTCAGAGGTTTCCAAGAGAAACAGTTGATATATTAGATAGATGTAAACCTTTAAGACATCAATATACACAACAAAAAATGTATTAAAATTGTCCTGCGTCCAAGAATCGAGTTTGATCTTCACAAAATTAAAGCGCAATCGATTTGTCCTTCTCTTAATCATGAAAATGCGTTATTATAAAAATGTTAAACCTCTTTCCCGATGCAGCCTTGTTATTGAGGAAAACATCGAGCTATTATAAATAATTCAGCGAACTGCTTTTAATAACCACATTATATTTTGCCGGTTACCTCGGGTCACATCACAGTCTCATTTGAGAATAAAAAACTGCTATGAAACTAAAACTATATCACATGACTCTTCTATATTCTCACTTTCAGCAGCATTATATTTTTATTTCTAAGTTTTTGTTACTTCAGGCTGCTGTAATTGCTCTGATGGGTATTATAAACGACCTACAAAGTTTATATAAAATAATAAGAGAGAGCCTCAAACCCATAGCAGCAGTAGTAAATGATCAGATTCAGATTTTTTTCATCTCTAGAGAGCTTACTTCTAATAATGACTTTGTATCTGCATGTTTAATTTGTATTGTTGATATTGTGCAGTTCAAAACAAGGTACAGTAAAAATGAAATCTGTATTCAAACCCACAGTACATGCTCCACAGGAGCACCACACAATGATGTTTAGAGCTTAATACATAAACCCGTCCAACTTTAATTGCTTTTTACAACAACAATGAAATAGTGAGCAGATTTTTGTCTGTTCACATCAGATAATTTATCTGTGGTTGTGCCTGAGCACACCAGTAATGTTTAAATCAGTCAGGCGCTGAGAAGAAATGCTGATCTTCTCTTTAGAAGGAACAGAGCCCAAACACCAGAAAATAGTTGTATAAAAACAGACCGTTACAACATCCCCTGCCATCCAACCTGACCTTAAAAAGCATTTGGAGGTGAAAAAACTTTACAAGAACCTATGAGGGATTACATTTCTTCAACAGAAACGTTTAGGGAGAGTTCACCCAAAAATCCGCCGTCATTGTAGATATTTTAGAAAACGTTGGTCACCAAACAACATTGAAGAAATTCTCAAATCTAGGTTTAAACAACATGTATGACATAACAACATGACATGAACAAACAGGGTTTTTTTTGTTTTTGTATTTTTGGGTGAACTGTCCCTTTAAGTCTACTACTTCTCATATTTATCTCCTGTGATTCGTAAAGACTTACGTGCCAGTTAGGAGAGCTCAACAAGGTCTCAAACAATGCTTGCCAACATGCCAAAATATGGAGTCAAAAGTAAAGGGATTTCAACTCTTATCATTAAAACATTTCTGATCACATTCCTCTAAAACCAAATCATTGATTTCTATCCACTATTAACAACTGTCGTCTTTATTTATGTTTCCTAAGGAATATATCTGAAAGAGAGCAAATCCTCAAGAGACATTACCGAGAATCCCGGCAACATCTGAGAAATAAAATTTGCATCTGAATAATATAAATGTACATATGTGAGCTGCAAATGAAATCGCAAAAACTTCAACTTTACAATGTTTTGACGTTCCCCGCCCTTCACATTACTGTTGAATAAATATTGAGAATAATTAGATTATGCATGCAAGAGTCTAACACTATCAGCTCCATTTAACACATTTTAACATGACTTAATCCATTCTAAAGATTTCCTCCAGATTTAGCATAATATAACAATGAAAATAAAAAAGTCCACAGATTCGGCTTGAGCATTCTTACAATTCATACCCGAGAGCTGATTTTACCAACTTTAAGTTTGTTGTCCTAAACAATTTCCTGTCAGGAAGGTTTATTACTTTTATTATTTTACTTTACTTTATTCTTTATTGTCATTGTAACAAGTGAATGTACAATGAAATTGAGTGCGTACTCACAGTGCAGAAACAATAAATAAAGAAGATTAGACATACAAAGATATTGCACAGGTAATGCAGATCAACAAATTTCCGAAAATATTGCATGAATATTGCACATTCCGTACAGATTCTGTTTTCACAAAATATTACACAGATAAATATTTCACAGACAATGAACATACTTAATACAACCACTGTCATTTGGTATTTAGAAATTGTATAGCTACTGGGTAGAAGCTGTTTCTATAGCGATTTGTCCTTGCTTTTAGGGAAAAAAGCAATGAAAAAGTAATTAACTACTAGTTACTAGTTAATTAGATTACTGTACAAATTACTTTCTCCAAAAAGCATTTTATTACTTATTACTAATTACTTTCTATATCCTATATCAACCTTTATTAGTTAAGCGATTCATGGATAGACATGAAACGGCTCTTTTAATTAATTCAAATAAATAATATAAAACTACATAAAGTAGTATTATTAACTGACCAAAGTATGACAGATGTGATAATTATACATTAAAGCACGGATTTTAAAGTTATACTTTGAATTTCGATGTCAATCCCACTATTGCACACACAAATATTACACAAAGTATTTAGTTTCATTACATCAGAAGTAACTAATTAAATTACAGAAAAATTTGAGTAATCCCTTACTTTACTTTTTCAAAGGAAAGTAATTAAATTACAGTAACTAATTACTTAGTAACTAATTACAGCCAACACTGACAACGAGTGACCAGGGTGGGATGTATCTTTAATGATATTTTGCGCATGTGTAGGTCTTCTGGAGTGGGGAGATGGCACCCAATGATTTTCTCAGAAGGTTTTTTTAGTACATGAAAATATATGATTTATTTCAGTCTAACTCTTACCTACAAACACAGACTGGAATCCAACCATCTGTTTGTGCATTACAGATGGTAAATACAGACCATTACTGGGAATAATTTGGCTTGTGAAAACGGACCTAATTTAGTTGAGTAATGCTGACTAAAGCCAACGGTTAACAGAGGAACGCCGCTTATCCGAAAACATTCTTCTTCGATAAGTGCTGGATTCAGAGGCATTGGGTAAGAAACCAATAAAGGGCCAAACATTTCAGTCGTTGTAGATTGAAGGAAATCAAAACCTTGCTGGAGACACTATATTGCAATTTGACGCCGTTCTCTTCCCCTAGGGAGCGCAGGACTGCGACACGGGGGCGGCCGGGCGGGTCTATGCCAAATTCCATCTATCACACTTAAAAAAGAAAAACGAACCCGCCCATGTCGGTTCAACAGCACACAGCGCTATTCAGAGGTTTACAAAGATGCTTTGAATGGACACAACGGGCCAGAGCTGTCGCTTCTGTAACAATCTTTCTGATGGAGAGCTGTGTGAGCATGGTGGGCAAATGCTTGCCTGGTTTTCATTAGGAGCAGTCCACAGTTGTTTAAGCGTAACTGTCGGCTGGGGACACCGGTTCAGTGTTGTGGGTTCGAGGTGTCACTATATTAATAAATGATGCTGGAGAACAGAAATGGTCTCGGAGGAGAGCGTGTCGTAGTGGATCTGTCCCTGTAAAACACAGCGGACCTGCAGCTGACTTCAGGTGTTTTATTTCAGGTGACATGAGAAGTCACACCTGTGGATGGCACGCGCTGAAGCGGGCACTTATTCCCTGAAACGCATTAAGCTCATGAATGAATCAGATCGTCTTTTTATGTACTGAGAAGGCCTGTTCACACCAAATAAGATAACTTTAAAGTTTTAATAATCGTTTTAAATTTAAGATCATAGAGGAGTCCACACCACAAATGTAACAATAGCAATACAGAGGAACAGTACTGTTGGGATTACTTTCAGAGCTTTCATTATTTTTTATCTTATGAACAATAGAAGGCTGTTCGAATTTAAAATGCCATTGTTCTCTATGGTGCCTGATGTAACAGCCTAGCTGAGATTTTGTCTGGAATTACGTCATCGACCCGTTTGCACATACCCCATTTAAACACACAACTTATCGCGCGCCTAATAAGATGAAAACAGGTTATTTTAGATCGTCATTTTGACTGTAAGTCAATAGCGCTCTCTGTCAGTTGGGCATACCAAGATGGCGGCGCGATCGCTTCACCTCCTGCCGTTGGTTTAGCGTTCTAGGCGCAATCTAGTTATTTATATAGATCAGTAAAGCTTCTAATTTAATGTCAAAGTAGCCAAAAACATTTAAGTTACTTGAGAGAAAAAAAATCACATTCCACATTTCTTATAGACTTCACCTTTTTTCATTGGCAAATGATAATCGCTCTTTCATTTTTAAGTTGGTCTGTATAATTGTGTCTGAAAAAGGAATAAATATAAATATATTTGTGAATTTTCAAAAGCAAACTTTATGATAAAATCTGACCGATAAAACCAATAGACACTAATAAACACTGGTGGAAAAGCACTTCCGGTTTCATTTTATATTTATTTATTATTACATATTTTTCAAATCGTATACGTATATAATTAAATCAATAAATAAGATATTTTTACATTTTTATTTGGTTAGATATGTTGTTTACATCTTCAGACAGCAGTTATCTTAATAAAGCAACTTAGATGAAAACGCTGAACAATCTTTAATCACAAAAAAGCACAAAAATAAAAATCTAGAACAAACCACACTTTTAAATAAAACCAGTATGCTGAGACCTGTTTTATTAAATCCTTTAAATCCTGTAGCAAGATTTAAGTATAGTTTAGTAGTATTTGTTTAGTATGTTTCTATATATTCCTTGAGTCAAGTATAGAACTTTCAAGTTTTAGGTTTTATTGGTCACATGTACAGCTATCTCCTCCTCACAGTTTGCAATACAAAAGTATGTACTTAAGAAAACTATGAAATTAGAATTAAGGAAATTAAATATAAAATACAAGAAGAAGAATAAATAATCTGGAGAATTTACAATACGATAACAGAATAAGGATATAATAAATATTAATATTAAAATTAAATATGAAATAGTGCAACATGATAACTTGCTGTTAGTTCAGTAAATACCCTTTAAAATGAAATGGAAGATGACCTTTCATGCTGGCAGTACGCATTTGACAAAGAATTTTCAGGCGATAAGGTAGAATTGCTAATGTTTATGCTTTCTTTCAAAGCCGCTTGCAGTGCATTTAATCTTCACATTTGTAATTATTATTCAGATGCAATTTGTTTTGCACTTACACGTGAAGAGTCGTAAAACGCAGGGAACCTCGGTTTGACGCTGGTTAATTTACACATTTCTGATCTCCGCAGCCCTTGAAATTCTTTTCCAAATAATTTCATGAATTCATAATTTTCTCAGCTCCCTAATGACCCAGAACAGGTATTGCGTACCGAAAATGAATAATCGCTGCAAACTTCCAACATCCCTTTGAAAACAACAAAGCAACTGCATCTCAAAGATGAATTATGAACTTGTTTTGCGAGGGGAATTAAGCTCTGAATGTTTCGTTCAAGCCGAGTTTAGCAAATACTTTCATGAGAAATGAAGCTTGGCTCCAGCTGCCTTCTCACTTTTAAACACACTCAATGGGAGGTGGGAGAGAGAGAGAGAGAGAGAGAGAGAGAGAGAGAGAAAGCGTTTATAATACACTTTGCCAATGTTGACAACAACTCTCAAAAATTACCGCCCACAACTCCTGCCAGCCTGGTCTATAAGAGCCTAACCAACAGAGACCAGGTCAGATCTGAGTGCCTGTTCACGCTTTGTTTCTAAATAGCACCCGTGCTTTTAAAGTCTGGCACATTGTAATTCAAACAAGAACACGCATCACAAATCTAATATTGTTTATCATAAAACATTATATGCATCCGTTAAAGATGAGGTTAAATGTTAGTTACGGCCTGTAAAAGAAATGAATAGCCATATGTCTTCTACTGGAGGAGTCTGATGAGAATTTAGTTTCAAAGGAGAAAGTTTGTCCTGCATAATTTGGAAGATATTAGGAAAGCCAGGGCTGGCTCTTTGAAATGCACCTTCCAATTTGAGCAAAAAATGGCTTTCCATTTTATCCTCTTATCAACTAAATCTACAAAAAAGAAAGAACTTTCCAAGCTTTTATCTCTAATCGACTTGGAAATGTATTACCGGTGGAGAATTTAGGAGAAACAGACTTTTCTCTCCGTGCATTTCATTTGTATTTCCATTTGCGAATGCAAAGTACTTTCACTACATACATCCATTAAATTACACAGAAAAAAGGATCGATTTGTCATGTACTTTGGTAGGAAATGGTTAAACTAAACTCTATAAATGTCAAACTCTCTCTCGTCTGTAAGTGTCCCTGACAACTGACCTCAGCGAGACGTGACCGGCACTGTCATGCAGTAAATATCTGTAAACATGCTGCGATTTAAGTCAGTTGGAGTGCTGTGAGTTTTGGCCACTGTGGGATTCGAATTAGAATGGCAAATGAGACTGCAGATGTTGAAGCGGACCGTCAGATGTTCAGGGATATTGGGGTTACGAGGCGGTCGACCTGCTCGCAGTGGTCACCTACTGGACAACCACTGACATGGGATCGTGATCTGTTTTTATTGAAAGATGCTGAATTTAATTTGCTTTCCACAACACAGAATACATCAACTTGAATAGAGAACATCCAGCAGGTTTTATTAGAAATAAAACTGAGCGACTTATGTTTTATGAAACATCTGTTTGTAGGAACCTTTTTGTTTTATCATTCCAGTAAACAAACAGTTCACACAAAATTTCGCCCACACTTATTCCAAACTTTGTAAAGACAGAGAGAGATTTTAAAGGAGTAATTCACCTTCAAAATGAAAATTCTGTCATCATTTGCAGGCCGCTTGTTCTTTCCTGTATGACTTTGTTTTGCAGAACACAGAAGAAGATATTTTGAAAAATGTTGGTAACAGAAGAGCTCAGCTCCCCATTCACTTCTATTGTAACCAATGCAATTGAATGGGGGGCTGTTAACAACATTCTTCAAAATATCTTCTTTTGTGTTCTGCGGAAGAAAGTGCGAGGGCGAGTAAATGATGACAGAATTTGGAAGTGGACTTTCAAGCTTGTTTCTGACTTGTATATATTATAAAGTTGTGTGAAAAACGGTTCTGATTCTGCAATGCTGCATTAGTCATCAAGACAACCAAAGTTTTCCTTCTATGCCATCTATAACAGTACATGTTTTATATATCTATGAAATGGAATAGAAATTGCACAATGTGTAGCTTATAATGATGTGAATGTTGGTGCTCTAAAGTCCTCTAAACGCGCATGGTTAAATCTGCTTCAAATAGGCCTTCTGCGCCGTCGTAGCAGTGTAAAGATGTTTTATGATCATCAAACAAATAGACTCACAGCTCTGTTTTGCATTGGTCAACTGTAGTTTTATGTCTTTAACCTACTTGGAATAATAGCATAAAAATCTTCATATTTTGTTCTTTACTCTATTTGACTAAGTTACCAGTTAAAGCAACGACACTTGAAATGAAAAAGCATTCATATATATACACAAAAAGCCTTTTGACTGCTCAAGAAATGTCGCTCAATCCCTCGGTTAGCTCTAATGGCTTATTGGGGAAAAAAACATTATTTTATACATCAATTCACTAAAAGTTAGCTAATCCATCGCACCTCACTGTACAAGATCATAAGAGAAGGCGGTCACCCTGACAACCCCGGAAAAGTCATGGGAATAAAGCAGTTACCACACTTGCTGAAAGAAGATTAATGTTTTATCCCTCATGCCCAATAGTGTTTTGTCTTAGAGCATTGCAGATGGGAGAAAGACAGAGACAGAGACTGAGAGAGTAGTTTTCTTTGTAATCTGTTTTGCTCTTTTCTAATAGTAATGGATGACTGATAAAGAGGAATATTGATGGATAACACGCTGGGGATGTTCTGAAAACGCATTTGCTTCCTTATTCAGGGATGCATGACAATAGCATTAAGAGTTACCCTGGTCTCATCACTTGGGAGGTGGGTGGGTACAAAATCGTTAGAGAGGACCACTTTATCCAGAAATGTACTGTTTTCAGAGATAGTCTGACCAAACTTTTTAGCTCAATAATGTTTAAGAAACTTAACTACTGTGTATAATCTTCAAACCCTAAAACCAACTGTATTGCTCAGACATTGAATATCTAGAAACAAATATCTCTGTTTATTCTACAATTACTCTCTTTGGTGTCTATAGGTAACAACTGAAACATTATAGATTTCTTTGTCTTACATATGTCTACATCCCTGACATCATGTACAGTATATTATATTAAACATCATCACTGAACACGATAGACACCAAACTATATTTATACTTTTGTCAATCTCTTACGGTGCTCAAAAGTTCCATGTTGAAAGAGACTTTGTTTCATGTTAAACTTCTTGTTTTAAGTTTTATTTTAATATGTCAAAATCCTAAAAAAACAGCAGGTGTGTGAAGTACTCATTATAATAAATATCATTAAAAAATATCAACAGTTTACCAACATTTAGAAAGATCAAAATTGTAGAGCAAGCTGGCCAAAAAACGTCAACATAGTATTTGTAGATTATGTAAAGAACAAAACATAATAAATCAAAATAATTTAACGGATTCAAATTAGTGACCTTATGAACTCTTCAAAAGGTGAAAAATCAAGTTCAAACTTTTTTCAGTGTACTGAATTACAACATTCTTGTTGAGAGAACCGCTAGACCCCCCCAAAAATAGTAAAACATTTTGTCTTCTACTATTCAAATATTGATGTTGTTTGAATATGAGCCTTTCTGCCCTTTTCTTCACTAATTGTCAAGTTCCTGAACAATTCTCACAGCCACTGAATTCAGTTTCTATACGTGAGTTCACATTTTAATGCAGTTGCACAACACATAGAGCTGTATTTCTATTCAAAAGAGAGAAGGTCTGACATGATGAGACAGACTGAGCTCTTGGTAATATTGTGCTGAGAATGACTGATTCAAAAAACCAGAGCAGCAAGAAAATGATCCGTGATTCTGTAATCAGAACATCTTTCTATATCTGCCCTTGGAAGGGAACGCGAGGGCTGGAGGCTTTAAAATGACTTCCAAATCAAAAACAACATCGACTGTATCGCATAAAGATGAGGGAAAGTAGTACATAGAATAAACTGTATTAGATCACAAAACATGTTAGTCACCCTTATTGTTGAACTAATCTTGTCGAACTTTTTTTGTAGAAAATTGGCGCCAGTTTTTATTATAGACGGTTTCAGCGGCAACAACATAAACACGTCATGTGGCCCAAACTTAACTTTAGACCCCTGCGTAGAATCAATAACTGTTGAGTAGTTTTAATTTAATTTAATACAATTGATAAACACGAAAATATTCATATAAATTAAATCTTAAATAAATTGTTATATTATAACCAAAGACAGACCCTGGAACTTAACTTCGGGCCAGGCATCCGATTGAAACCAATTGTAATGATGGTGAATAAGGACTGCCTTTTTATGCTTTGAAAGTGACGCAAAATCCATAAAAAATATATAAAAAATGTGTATGTTCCAAATCTTGACTCATTTTAAATTTTTCATGATTTAAAAATATGATTATTATTTTCGATTATTGTGAATTATTTGTGTTAAACAGTGCTCCCATCACAAAAAAAGACAATGACATCTACAGTATTGTCTGCTACTTCGACTGTCTTGTTTTAATCTGTGCGTTTCTTTTAAAGTTCAAACACATAATAAAATGGCTTCATTCAGCATGCATCAACATCCTGAGCCATGATTGAAATGTCATTACTGGCAAATGAATTCATCTCCGAGTCCCTGCAACTGATTGCTTCCTTACTGCAGGTCCATCTGGACAAACCGCGCGTCTCCTTCACACCAAATCCACAATGAGTTCCCTTACACGGCACACTCCGTACCGCACGTCCCTCAGCTCGTTTCCATTCCGCATCAAGCAGTGTGAGTTCGGGGCAAGGTTTTTAATCTGCCAAAAATCCCCAAGCGTTCCCGTACATGTCTAGCTGTCATAATCTCTTCTGGATGGACTGTCGACTGAAGGGCCTTGTTTTCCATCAAGTGCACAGGGGCTGTTGAATTTACTGCTTTGCGACAACACTGCAGTTTGAATAAGCTATGTATCAGATGTTCGTAGAATCAGAGTAAAGTCGCATTTGCACAGTCAGACTTCAGACGAGAGGTGCTCAGTGATGTCATTAGATGTTGAGAGTGTTTCTCCAATCCCGCTCTATCACATCTGCACTAAAGAGAATACAAAGACCCTGCCTGCTTCCAAGCATCCTATTTTATGGGTTATGGAAAGATACGCACTTTTAAGAAATAAAACTCTGTGTGAGTATTGGGATATTGGGAAAAAACAGTTTAAAGGTTTACGTCACAGCTTTCCAAAATATTGGATATTCTGACTTAAACGAACACAGCGCACAATTAAATGTTTAAGCAATTAAGCATTCAAATGGTTAAGAAAACCAGATCAGATTTATCTTTGAGTGACATACATCTGTGACCCAGTTTGTGAAATTCAGGTTAAAGTCATATAATCAAATTATGAGATAACAAGCATCAAAGTTTGATTTCAACCATTGATTTTGATATTTGACGTGGTCTTACTCAGTCAGCATGAATGATATCAAGATTATATTTTTACAGAATGTACCTTTTATTATGTAGGATGATTGTATGTAGCAAACAGTAAATCACAAAAAAATGACTTTAGCTGGGTTTGCATTTGGTCAGAAATTATAACTGTGAATTTTATTCATTAAATCTTAAAAAGGATTGTGGTTAATTGTTTCATATTTCAAGATATAAGCAATATAATCTCACGACATAACACAGATATGCTCATCTTTCTTGATTTAACTCAACACTAGGAAGCCACAGTTAAATAACTATCCCCCATATTATCCATCTGTTAAACCACTGATTCCAGATCTGAAAATGTTACGGAATAATCCACAAGCCTCAGTACGCACCATGAAAACGCATTAAAAATTAGTGATGTTTGCTTCTAGGCGATTGCGTTTACCTCTGACATTACGTCTCTATGAAGTTTTATGTTGTATGACGCTCCAGGGAGAAATTGTGCAATAAGTATGCAGTCCCCCGAGGGGAAAGAAGAGAGCACATATACAGACAGATTTGTTGTTCCTCTCCCATGGGCGACACAGAGCACCATGCATTTACCATCTGTTTTGTAGGCACAACAGGACTGTGGACAAATTGTATAAACAAGGCGTGTTTTAGCAGCTTGTTAGTGTGAGAGATTCAATCAGAAATCTTGATGAGGCGGTGGTGACCTTTTGTTGTAACCCTTACAGACTGTCTGATGTTGAACATCAGGTGGGGTCTAAAGCGTTATGTGTCTGGAATAGAATACTTTGAGGAAACAGAGACCCCTAGCGGAGATGTTGTGAATGTGCACTGTTGTCGCAGCATCAGACTACAGTACATAAAAAATGAAACCTCATTTACATTGAAAAGACATAGACCGATATAAACAGAACGAGACAGCACAAGCTAAAAACAAAGCAACTTTTTTTTCAGAACTGACAGGACTTTCTATCAACAAGCTAACTTCAACTACTAGTAACTGGACATAGGACATCCAATGTTTTCATCATTAAGCGACCTGTATGTTTATATGTGTGCTATACTTACAGCAAGTGCAAAAAGATTTACCAATGTGTTGTAAAAAAAAAAGTACAGTTTAACTACGATTAAGTATTTTGGCACCTGTATCACTCACAGTAAAATAAGCCGTCCAGTTTACAGTTCTCCTCAGTATGTTCCCCTCAGCTGTCGTGGGCTCGTGGGATAGAATTGACGTTGGATGACGTTGTATAACATCCGGGCATTTTTCATCGTTTTCCAACCATGCCCTGCGTCCGAAATCGCGTACTGACAGTACGCACTAAATTAAAAAAGTACCTACTTCATAGCCGCAATGACCACTTTCTCCTGTTCCTGCGATGTGTCAAAGACGCCGCCATATTGGACGGGGCAAGACTGTCCAATAAACACACACAAGGGAACGGATAAGCTGTGTCTTTTCTGGATGAAAAGCACAATGACGTTTACATTTCGGTGCTTGACAGTTTTAAGGGGGTAAAAGAATACTTTCCTGATCAAAACAGTAAATAGAGAATGTGTTAGTGCTCGATGCAGATCACAAACAACGATTTTGCGTTCACGGGTGTCACTTCTGTGTGCATGGTGTTTGTTATTTAATGCATAAATAAGCTAGAAAGAAAAAGCTTCCCGTATCCCTGTGTTCATGGTCAAAATTTAACAAGCACACTGTTCTGAATCTGGAATGGATAGCGCTTGGCGAGAGGATGCCCATGAGCTGGAGGAACTTGTTAATTGGGATCTTGATTCTCCAGAGGTCGCCCACCAAAGCCTCTTACTTTGTTTATTTATCTGATATTTTATCAGATGGAACAGGCCACCCTCACATACTCTCTTTAATTAGGCCGGTACAATCCTTCACATCCATGTGTCTGTATCAGTGGGGACCAGACGCCTGCCTGCTGATGCAAACTCACAATCACAACAGCTGGAATTTAACAGCTCACTTCTGTATGGGCCAATTAACAGGTCTTCCACCATGTTTGCCGATGTTTACTTGGTAATGATGCAATAATATGATCCTTTTTCTTTTAGCCGTTTACGCATGTAAATGACAAACCAATTACAGGTTTGATTAAATATTACCTCCTCTTGAAAACTGCACAGTAAAAACCGACAGAATTATCATCTTAGAGGGTCATAACGCTTCAACATACAATGTGGCCAAACATGAAATCCTACCTTAGAAAATCATGTGATGCGTATTTTCTTCAATGCCTTGCAAAGCCTATCCATAACCTTGAACAGCCCAAAGTTTTTACATAGAGAACATAAAACCGTGTGCTGTGAAAGAAGTTTAATACTGTAATATTTTAATGAGATTCTTTAATTAGAAAAGGTTACCAATTAAATTTTCTGAACAGACGTGCAAGGAAAAATATGCTTCTCTAGGAAACGTTTACTGCTTTGATGCAAGTGCATTTTATTGTATGCCAGGCATCTGTCAGGTCTATTAGATACAAGGCATTTATTTTCTTTTTTAAACAGTTTATTAAGAGTCTTTCTAAACATTGGGTACTTCTGATTAAACTTTCTGACTACTGCCAAGCATTGTTATTTAAATTGAGGACAGAATCTGTGCTCTAACTGCAGGTGGTCAACAGCCATCTGGCTCCATAGCTCAGTGGTTAGCTGGGGCCTGTCAGTAATTATTTGCATCTCCAAACTTATATAAAAACACATCTTCTAGTCTTTGCACAGTTCCAGCATCTTCCCATTCTAGTAAGAGGTGAAGTTTTATTTGCTCACTTAATTAAACCTTGGATGAAACCCTGCTTTTGTAATAATGTGACGCTTGTATGTAATATGACTTACAGTATGCATATTACAGGGACCCGAAATTATATCACTTAAATAAGAGCACAATGGTTAGTTTATCAACTGTTTTACAGGTTTCAAAACTGTTTGCATTACCAGCTGAGAAATGTAACCACTAGGCTGCGATGAGGATTCACTAAATATGAAACATAAAATATGAAACTTACAGGAAACAATGTTACAGTTTTGCTTTTTATTTTTAATATCAGTGCCTTTTCTTTTCTTTCCCGATGCTCCATCCAGCCGGCTCAAAAACCAGCTCAACAACAGCTCACGTCATACAATTCACCAAACAAAACATGTGAAATTTCAAAAAACACCATCAGCAGAGGAAACAGTACAGAAAGCGGTTATGGAAATGTGCTGTTGGAGTTTAACAGTCCACAGTTTAACTGTGTCAAGTCCACATGCTTGAAGTTTCAGCTTTCATCTGCCTCGAGATTAATGTTGTTTCCAAACTTGGCATACAGCTGAACCTTAAGATCTCCAAGCACCCCCTGTATGGATGACACGCGGCCCTCCAGACCTTTGATCTCCTCCTGCAGAGCTTCCTGTGGATACCACGACATCATTGAGATTTTTAAGAAGGTGACATAATTTCCCATATACATGTTAATTAAACCTGTGCTGGAATCTGAAAACCTGTATTTTGTTATGTTATATATTTTCTGACTATTAAAATCCTTCTTACAGATTCACTTCACCCAGGATTAGGTTTTTAATTGGCTTTGGGGAAGAAACACAGGTTTTTGGTAAGGGTCAGGGTCTCATACCTTCGCTGCCTCCAACAATTCCTGTGTCTCTTCTTGAGAGTGACTGATGAAGACATCTCCGATCTGATATGGGATCAACATAGCATCGTCATCACACATCATGAGGTCATCACTGGCATCCTCTAGATTCTGTAAGGATTTCTGAAACAAAAAAAAGAGCATCAGCATTCAGCCCGGGCAAGACAGCAGACGGGTCTAAGGAGCCATCGAATTGTTTAATTACCTTTTTGGCCTCAATTTCATCTTTCAGTTCCGACATCCGATTTGTATTTCTGGCAAACTTGTTTATCTTCTGCTGGTCTTCAAATGTCACATTGACATCTTCAGCTGCCTGTCAGGATGGATAAAATATTGTAAAAAAAAAAATTCAATCACCTTAAAAATAAACAAGCCTTTGCTTTCGTCTATATACATGGAGATTCCAAGAGAGTCTTCCGTTATTCTGTAACCAGTTTAATAACAGATTGTGCCGCATTAGAGGTTAATATTTATTAAAACTGTGCAATCTGATGTGTGAGGAGTATCAAGAAATAGGCCTAATACACACATTCATTATCCATGCAAAGATTTTCTCACTGTGAAAACATAAGTCTATTTATTTATTTCAGTATAATATGTAAAAAAAAACTCTGCAAACAAGTCCAAACATTCCCTGATGTTATACAAAATACTAATGATATTCTAATGATTTCCATTACAAACCATCACCATCAAAACCATTACAAAATCTGTTTATGTAGTGTGTTTCAGGCTTTATTCCAGTTGGATGTAATGTTCTGATGTAGTGTAGTGTTCTGTTGACTCCCATCTGTCAAATAACATACCACCAACAGCACCCAACACATTACCAGTAGAGAGAGACTATAAGATATGTATTAGTCATATTACTACATATTCCCGTCGTAACCATTCAAATCAGTAGGACTTCGGTTAAACACCAAGCTAAAAAGCACACGGCGGCTTACAAAACGCATATGAACTCACTGCAGTACAAAACAGAGAGTAAACGTATACAATAAACATTAAACGTCACACTTTAGCGGTAACCAAAGCATACATCGTGTGATGTTAGCAAGCTAGCGGTCCAAATAGCAAACAAACACAAGCACAGTTCAAAGTCCCCCAGCTGAAAATATGTTCTTTCATCACTGCACATGCGTTTATTAACAAAAGCAAACGCATGTGGTAAAGCTTAACAGAAAAGTATTTGTGCGAAAACGTACCACTCCTTTCTTCATGGTTGCCGCCATGTTGAACCGGAAGCGAAAGGCGTGCACGCGCGTGAGCGGTGAAGTGACGGGCGCACGTGGATATTCATTATCGTCCTGTATTTTTTCTGTTTTTTAAAACGAATTAACCTTGTTAGTTGGTCTGAAAACACCTTTGGGAATAAAAGTTAATATATTTAGCTGGTTTCCCGTAATATTTCACATTGGGCTGGAGTTTTGACTGCTGGACGACAGTCTCAAGCACCCAACACTTGATTAAGTGTTTATCGTAATTCTAAGAAAAGGGATGACTCTCTGTACCAGCCGACTCATGCTGTTAAATGTTGAGTTTACATAAAGACAGTGGACACAGCCTGACTGAACAAACTCAATGTGTTGCTTGAGCTTGAGGTTTCTTAAACATCCTCTCTGTAAACAGAGCTACACCCAGGCACAAATATTGATCTAATACATGTGTTAATTTATCCCCAACATCTACAACATTGCAATTTCAAATGAACAGCATGCGGATCATTGTACCAAAATAAACCATCAACCATTTACCATTCAAAATACAATTTTTAATTTCCTTGGGAATTATTCCAGCAGGATGTGTTCTGTTGGTTTCTAGCCTCTAGTTAACATCACGCCTAAAGAACCCAATACTTTACATTTACATTTAGCAGAGGCTTTTATCCAAAGCGACTTACAAATGAGGTAAACCTTGGAAGCAATTGGAACAACATAAGGACAACAAAAAGCATAAGTGCATTAAAACTGGTCTCACAAAGCCTGCCACAGTATACAGAGCTAAGTTTTTTTATTTATAGAAAGCGTAGAAAAGAGATAGAAGTCAGAACTGATTGGTCAGGTGTTTTCAGCCGATTCTTAAATGTTCTTAAACATTACCAGTAGAGAGAGACCCATAAAGATTGCCATTAATACCAATTCCTGTGTAACCATTAAATCCATTAAAATTCTGTAATGGTTTCTGGGATATTTTATTTTAATATTATGACTTTTTTGCAGGGACAGCAGATATCCTTTAATTCTTTAAAAAAAATGTGTGTTCAGAATCAATGAGAAAATGTCGGGCTTATGCTACATTCAACAAGTGTGTTGTTTTTTATAAATGTTTTTTTAACTAAATCGTTCAGCTGTATGAAAATATTATTTTGTTTATCATACAGCTTTCGGATAATTCATCATGCGGTGGAATGCCGTGGAGCTTGTCTGACGTTTTTCTCTGTTAGTATGTTTCAAGACTCATGCATTCATGATGGAAGAGATCAAGTTCACTGTGACCACAAAGGAATTTGCTTCACGCCCCCAGTGTGTACATTAACAATGTGACTCTGTATCCATGGACAGCGCTTACATGACAAAATCTCACCCTGTACTGGTGGGGTCTCTGGGCTTTAATAGGATCTTCTTTTGTTTTGCGTGGCATGCTGTCTGTTGAATTAGGAGCTGCATGTACTTGAGTGCTCTGAGGTTTATTTCATACGATGTTAAAGAGTGTACTGTACACTTTGGCACAGCGAGTGGATTCCTTAGCTCAAATGACCGTGTGCTCACCCATTTGTGAATCAAATAGTTGCATCTACTCTTAGAATAATGAGGGGACGGTGGGGAATGACTAGAATTCTCTGGTTTGACCCGTGGGAGACGATGAGCATAACTGTTGGATTTACAGACCTGCTTGTGTAATTTAGGCGTGTAATAATTCTTGCATTGAAAGCATGGTGTTTAAAACCATGCTTGGTAATGTGCGATACACCAATTAGTGAAAAAAGGTGTGTCAGGAATATGTATCCCAGAACATCACCACAACACATTTATCATCAATTGATGGCATCACAGGGAAAGTGCAGTAGAAGAGTAAACCATAAATTAGCCTACATCTACATTTTCTGTTTGTTCTCCCTTTGGAAGATGAATAACATGAGTCATGAATATGCACTGCAACCCAAGAAACGAGTCCACTAACAAGAGAAGGGTTACTGTCAAAATCTGTTAATGTTACTAAATGTGTTTTTTTTCCCAATAAATGTTCGTATATCCAAGGCCGTCTGTACTCCAAGTTTCATCTGAATTACACAAACAAAACAGAAACTTTTGTGTTTAAAGATGAGCTTAAACTGATCGGTTTAACCGACTTTAAAACCCTGATAATTCAATCAATAAACCTGGAATATAATTAATACCTGGAAATACATTTACATTTAGTCATTTAGCAGATGCTTTTATCCAAAGCGACTTACAGAGAGTTCAGGGAGCAATAAGCGATATGTCATACTAGCAATAATACAATAGGTGCTCATACAAAGTTACTAGTTTCAACAAAAGCCAGAACAATACCTGTTGAGAGAAAGAGAGAGGGTTAGTTTTTTTTCTCTCATTTGTCCTGTAAGCAAGCGTTAGTGACTTAAATCTGATACGGGCTTCAACCGGTAGCCAGTGGAGAGAGATGAAAAGGGCCGTCACATGAGCCCTTTTGGGCTGTTGGAAGACCAGGCGTGCTGCTGCGTTCTGAACCAGCTGGAGTGGTTTGATAGCCTTTGCAGGAAGACCAGCAAGGATAGCATTGCAGTAGACCAACCTTGAAATGACCAGGGCCTGGACAAGGAGTTGTGCCGCATGCTCAGTGAGATAGGGTCTAACCTTTCTAATCTTGAATAAGGCATATCGGCATGACTGCGTTGTCTTTGCAATGTGATCATTGAAGGATTAATCAAATATGACTCTGATGTTCCTGTCTGTTTTGGAAGGAGTGATTGTGGTATTGCCAAGTTTGATGGTGAGATCGTGTTGCACCGGAAATACGAGTAACAAAGTTAAAATAAAAAAACATATCAGATTTATGATCATATTAACAAACAGTCAGATTTTCTTGTTTCCACTCAAGCACACAATACGCAACATGTGAATCACAAAATGGCCGTTAAAATCCGTGAACATACAGTATGTGCACACCCCGGAGACCCTCCTGGCATGTTTTTGTTGTTGTTGTGTGTAAAATGGGCACTGTTTTACACATCAGGCCCAAGGTTTTCCACAAAATGCTATTTATTCTAGCTCATGTTTGTAATAAACTAAAAATGTTAAGAAATCAGAAAATCATCTTAAATTCAATCAGTTTTATGCTAATAATATTATTTACAATGGAAAAAAGAGAACCTTTGAACCCCACAGTATATCTATCTTTAGAAATATCAAGATCTCACCTGAAACCCTCACATTACTTTTTTATATTTCCAACCTTTTATTACTTCACTCTACTACAATTAGGCTAAGTGTTTTTTCATCCGTCCAAAGTGTGAGGACTCATTAAATAAATAAGGGCTTATGTTGTTTGGTATCATGTACTCTTGGATGAGAGTCATACATTGCAAATAAACTTTTCTTTATATCCTCTACACACATCCTGTTTGGGGCCAACCACACCTACAAAACAGGGTGGCTCTTAAGAGCTGATCTCTGATCAGCTTCGCACTTTCTCTCCTTCAGTGACTTAAATAGATTTCTGTGATGCTTTCCCTGTCAGTGTGTGATGAATAGATTAATGAAAGCTCATCACTTTTTGCATGAAACAGCTAATCATTGAAAAACAATAGGACACAGTTCTGTTTCATCAACGCTTGCACATTCACATACAGTGTTTTAATCACAGTGTTGTATCACGAGTAACTTAAGGTAGGTGATTTTGAGCTCCTCCCTCTCTCAGGACAGGTATATGTGCTCACACGGGTCTTGACAGAACCAAAGTACTGTTGATGACTTTTTAATCGAACTTGGGAAACTCAATCAAATTGCCTTGTTGGGGCACAAAAAACAGCAAAGGTAAATATATATATTTTGTAATGAAATGTAAACTGTGCGTTTTAAAATTTTATTGAATCCTCGTCCTTTTTTGCCATTGAATTTATGAGCTTTATGAATTCACGTGTCTTATTGGATCTTAATTTTGTGATTCTAATTTAGGCATAGACTGTTATTTTGGAACAATAAATTTGTAGGTCCAAGACATAATAAAGTGCATGTTCTTAATATTTTATATTCATTTTTAATATGCTTTGTGGTTTGCTTGCAATGTCTTATGTATTTGTGATGTTAATGCAGATTTTCAATTGCTGAATTGAAATCAAGATGGGAAATGAGCAGTCATCTCAGAAAAAACGCCAAAAGGTAAATTAATTTCATTGTTGTGTATCGTTATATTGTTGACAAATAACATTTAACATTGGATTAGGGAAGCATAACAGGTCACCAATTTCAAGCTTTCATATTCAAGCTGTTTTTCAATTAATTTGGCGGTCATGCAATGTGACAGATCATTTGTTCACAATTCACAAGTTTTAAAAATAGAGCAGGCCTTTGTGTTTGTTTAGGTAAATGTATGTGTATATTTTTGTCACTGTGATGAACAATAAATATGAGCACATACAGTAGCTACCAATGCCCGACGGCTTAAACAGAAATGCTTAAAACACCCTGTGAAGCTAACCGATATTATTGAACAGGCAAACGCTGCCGAGACTAAAGTCCAAAATGGAGAACTGAACGGGCATGCAGTTCCTCCTTCAGATTCAACAGAGCCTGGTATGTACATTGTATGATCATTGCATTTATTTTATGACGTGTTAATATCTCGAGCTCCCTTCATAATCTCAAAATGAAGAAAGACCTAGAGGAATACCATCGTCTTAAATGCTCCTGCAAGCATTTGATCAAGTTTGGATTAACTCACAATGGAGAACAAGACTCAAAGCTCTGAATAAACTTTGAGTTTTGTAGGCAAACACAGTGGATAAAGTGATGCTTAATTGTATTGTTTGCGTTACTGTTCTGCAAGTCGCACAAAGCACTAGAGATTTCTTGTAAATATTTAATTTCATACTTGAAAAAGCTTTTATTAAAGCAAGAGTGTACATAACAAGCCGTTTGTTTGGCCAAAACTCTAGCAACAAATTTGTGAAGGGAGCAACAATTCAAGCATTTCATGGGCCTAACCCATGCGCAATGGGTGCGTATTAGCAAACATAAGTCATACCAACGGCGTTCAAAAAGATTAGCATTTTGATTATCGTTCCTGTGCATCTCATGCATCGTTGCTTTCATTTCTTTCATCCAGCAGTTTGCAAAGAAGCACAGCAGCAAAAGAGCGAAATTCCACCAGCGACCGACAGAAATAAGCCACAACCACCATCAGGTAAAGAGGAGGTCGATAAAGGCAAGGAACCTGCGCATGCCGAAACACCTCCTGAGAAAGACACTACAAACGCAGCTGATGCAGAACCTCCCAAAGAAGTTCCAAAGCCCACTGGAGAGGACGTGAGCAACTTCTTTGGTAAAATGTTTAAAAAGAAGGCCGAACCTGTGAAACTTGCAACAGAGAGCAAAGATTCAGTTGATGGACAGGTTCCAGCGGAAGATGAGAAATCAGTAAGTAGAAACTGCAATATTAGTTCATCATTTAGCTTTCCAGCATGTCCTAACCAGATGCTTTGTTTAAAGTAACAATTCTTTCTTTTATGGGTTTATCAAAGTGTTTTCCAAGACAAGCAACAAGATGTTTTGTACTCAGATCGGTGTATTAAAATGTTCAAATTGACTTTGGCATTGCACCTGGTTAGCACACAGTGTCTGCGTTATTTACCCTGTTTGGTGGAGTAAATAACACGCATGATAAAAACAATGCATGTTATTAGATTATTCATGTTTCTTTAGCTTTCATCTGTGCAAGTCCAGGTGTACTGTACCTGAAGTATTCTTCTAAGCATCGGCCAGGTAACGTGTTCAGAACATTTACTGCATTTTGTTTCAACATTGCCAATTTCTCGTTCCAAAAGGAAATAGTCATCATTACTGCAGACCAAAAGGAGATTCGCGAAGAAGCAGCCCTCTCACTGGAGTCAACAAGCAGTAATGATGAAGCTCTGACCTTCTCTGGTGTTCTCCTTGATCTGCGCAGTACAGAGGAACCAGAAGCTGTTGCTAAAGAACTTCTTACCGTCGCAAAGGTTTCCCAAATTGGAGCAGTGTTGGGATCTCAACTTGAGATACATATAGAAAATCTGAAGTCTGAAAGAGAGGAAGTTGATGCTCAGTTTCCAGCGTTATGGAAATACGAAGAACCTACGACTACTGATGCTGAACAGCCCTTCACAGAAGATGAGGAGTTCATAAAAATGGTTGAAATGATAATATCAGATGAAGAGGAACAGGTGACCAACGGGTCTGAATCGGCTTTAATGGAACAGAAGTGTGAAGGTACTTTAGACGGGTTTGTGAAAGCCATGGTTGAGGATGAGGAACCAGTCGATGGAACTGAGGAGCCATTGCTAGCTGCTGAAGAAATTGAGGCTATTGTTCAGGAAATCTTGCAGATTTCAGAAGACCACGTTTTAAGTATCGCTCACGAGCAAAATGGCGAGGAAGCGATGAGGCACGTAAATGAAGCGGGAGAATCTGAAGTCTCAGAGGAAGCTGCTCTGAAGAACTCTTTCATGGATGTGTCGGATGCCTTGGAAGCGCCTGAAATGTTATCTGAATCGGCAGTGATCGTCGAAGACTAAATGGCTCGCGTGACTGTCGAGTCCATCTTGCCTTGTAACGGAACAGCAGCAGGAGATGAAGAAAGCTGGGTGATTATTGAAGAACCAGCGCCAGCATATACTTACTCAAGACATCCGGGAGCTGTGAAAGAAGAATCTCCAACTTCACCATCCAACGCAGAAGAAGAAAGAGATGATCTAGCAAAATCTACAAAACTGCTTGCTCACATGAGTGCTGTGTGCGTTGAGGCTTTTGAAGATTCTTCATATAAGCCAGTCAGGGTAGATGTACGTGGTATCCGAAGCACGATTCACATCACAATCGAGGTTTGCCCGATTTATAGCGGTAACAACACATCTGTTAGAGCAGAAGGGAATTAATTCACCCAAAATATCTGCAAAAATGTAAGTCAGGTTTCTTGGATAGACGCATGCATTTAACAGAAACGCCTCATGGATGAACTCGTAACCTCAAAATGGACACGAACTAACTCCAACCATCGACCAGTGTGAACTAACAGAAAGTTAACAACTCCAAACTCGTTTCTCTTCACGCAGACAGAATTAAGTTCTGAAAATGAATTGTGAAGTTCGTGAGCATGTTTGTGTGTCAAAATAACTTCCATCTAACAGACATTTTTGCCTTTATTCTTGTTGATTTTTCATTTGCATGAAACTAACTTTTTGTCTAGAGACAACTGTACGACTCTCACCACCGACCAGCTGTTTCAATGCGTCTGTGATATATTTGATATAAAGGCTAAACTTGAAAATAGCACGCCACATACAGTATTATGTACCTAATATAAATAAATCACATTTACTCCGTTGAAGACGTCCAGCGCATTGCTGAATATCAATGAGTGAGGGGGGGATACAGGCTTTAATAAAAGAGTGATTGTTACAGCCGGTCCGAGTAGGCAGAGGCATGGATGGAATTGTGCCCCTTATTTCAATGCAACTATTGCACATCAGCTGTAGCGTTGTGACACATTTTCAAGGGCTAATTCTCTGGGTCTGTCTATAGGAACCAGTGGCCATTAAGGCGAACGCAGAGGCTGTGCCAGAGCCCGAGGGGACCGCTCTCGAACTCCTGGAAGATCTCGCAGAAGTCGCAGAAGAAGTACAGCAGCTGGAGGACACGAAAGCAGCAGAGAAAACAGTTATGAACTTTTTCAAAACATTCGTAAGTATGATTTTTCAATTGCTTCATTTCGTTTATTTGACCTGAAGTAAGTCAGACTTACCGATTTGAAGGCACTCGGACGCGACCAATATATTTTATTGATTTGATTTAATTGCACATGTACATATTTGGCCGACACTTTATTCAGATTAATTCAGATTTAGCCTTTCTCTAGAAATTGAACCCACACACTAAAAAATCCTGGGTTATTTTCAACCCAGCGTTGGGTCAAAAGGGACAAACCTAACTGTTGGGTTAAATTAACCCAGAAAATTTGTATATATGACCCAACAATGAGTTTGAAAAACCCAGCATAGGTTAAATTACAACCTATTTGTCCCTTTTTTGACCCAACGCTAGGTTGAAAATAACCCAATATTTTTTTCTTGGCATTGTTAGTGCAATCTTTGGTTGAGTCACTAAAAGTCAAATACCAAGTTTTATTAATATTAAACAACGTATTTATTTGTGAATAATTTAGTATGAAAGCATAAAGAAATTTGAGTTTAGCATCACATGCATTTGTGCGTATGTGACCTCGTAGAAATTCATAACCAGTCTCCTTCAATGAGGTTATTAGCTTTAAAAAAAAGTACTCTGCCTTTATAGGATTGGTTAAACTGGACCTTTAAATGTGTAAAACTATCCTTGTCAGTCTGCTAAATCAATCCTTTGGACATGTGGCAGTCTTTTGTTTGCTGCATAATGTGAGCTCACAAGGGAGGCCTGTGCGTCTGGAGTAGTGATGTGCTGTGATAAAGCACGGGCAGGCCTACGCCATCTCCAGAGGACAATAGCTGACTCAATACCAGAAACATGTTCACAACCATCCCTGCCAGGGAGCTCTTTGTGCCCGTAAAACCGCGTCTCAGTTTGACAGACAGACATCCTGACAAAAGATACATTTTGATATCTCTATCTGCAGATGAAGACGAATAGGGCCGGATCTCCGGCATGGAGTACCTGAAAGAGCAATATACGCTTAAACATGACACTTTAATGGTTTTTCACAGTCACTCTAATGTTTCCCTGTCTCCATTCTCTTTTCTGCATGTGAAGGTCAGTCCGACCAAAACAAGCAAAGATGCCAAAGCCACTCCTGATGCTTCAAAAGACCAGGTAATAAAACGTATTGTCACATTGTTGTCTACAATATTTAGACAGTATGTATTCTATTTTTTATTTTTTATTTTTTTATCTGGCTTCCTTGCACAAGACTGTCTATATGCATGTACGCTTTTGGCGGCTTTAAAGACTTGGATTCTTCATGCTGATGTTTAAGTAGCTAAGGATGAAGTTCCAGCTGACATGAAAGCAAACAACTTTTCAATATTCTATCATGGCAAGAATCTAAAGTTTCTAGACATCTGTCGATTTCTTTGTCTTTTGTCAAAGACCCCAGGATGTGTTCCCAGAGCCTCTCATTAAGCTCTTGGGCAAAAAATGTAAACAGACGTGCTCTATTGATTGTCTTTATATTTGATGTTTTCTCTTTTTCATCGTGCAGTCACAGAAGGAGATGCCTCCAGCACCTTCAGGCAATGTGAGTCCTTATATTTCATATTTCAATATTTTATTACTAGACAGACAGATAGGTCGTGTATCTAAAAACCACCCCAACATACCCAAACCTCTGCTTCACCTCGTCTATAAGGTACAGGAAGCACCCAAAGCGCCTCCTCCACCCCCTCCAGCACCTCCTAAGATAGAAGGCAAAGCAGATGCCGCGGTGAAGAAAGAGGAAACGTCTGCAACAGCTGCAACAGCTGCAACCAAAGCAGCAGAAGCTTCTGCCAAGACCAAAACTAAAGACAGTAGCTTCAGAAAACTCTTCCGTCCAAAGGTAAGAGCACACCTGCCACCCTCCCGTCAGAAGTGGGTTACTGTACCCTCTGTAAATATTGTTAGAAGGTTTCAGTGGCTTGCTTTATTATTAGTTTGTCATGTGTGGCAGACCATAATAGAGTTATGTGAATTTGAGATGTTGCTAGGCAAGGTGGTGTCAAAGGTTCATGCGACGAAAGCCAGCGGAGGCAGTGCTAAGAGAAGTGGAGCGGTAAAAAATGAGAACGAGAAGAGAATATGGTTACTGTATCTCATACAAATGAATTCCTTCTAAATAGCTGCTGTGATTTTGCTTTGTTGAGCTTATTGTAGTATATACAGTATATATTTCATGCAGCACAACGTTACGATTGTGTTTACAAGCTTTTCACATCATTTTTTACGCCAATCCAACCAGCGGGACATTCATTTAAAGTAATGAATGAAGTGCTGGGCGCTCAACGTGTATGACATCACGTTGACAGTAGCCATTACCTCATGTCACAACAGTCGGCCAACCATGTGCTTCGTGCTCCATTCCACCACTTCTTCACTTACATCAGATTTATTTAGCAGATTGAGACGCTTTGTGTAAAGAGTGACTCTGTGTTTGTCTGTGAAGGGAGAATTGTAGAGAATTGCTCTTTTTCAAAATTAATGTTAATATTTGCTTGCCTGCAGCCTGATGTGGTGGAAGAGAAAAAGCCGGTTGAGGTTCAGGTAAATACCTTCAGCAGATTGACTGTCTCCTTGTGGGCTGCATGCTGGAGGGACTTTATTCCTAAATAAAACGATGAACTCTTTCCATCTTAATGGTACCTTCCATCAATAGAGTACAAATTGGTGTGCCAAAACACAGTTTGTTGAACTGTGTATGACAATCAAAAGCAAACAATTTGTTACTTCCTTGTTGGATTTACATAGATAACTTTAACTATAAAAAAAAGTACTGTAAAAAGTACTGTAAGAAGTTTTTTTTTTTATAAAGGTTATTCAGAAACCTTCTATCATTGACCCTTTGTTAAAAACAACCAAAAGTCTGGTCAGATCCCATTTTGTACTCTTTTTCATGGACTGTCCCTCTTTGAACGGCAAAGGCTTTCTTTGGTCAATTGTACACGACAAAATGCAAAATATGCATAAATGCACCAGCGACTTATTAGGGCCCCTAGATATTCATATGTGCTTGAATGTGGTCACTTTCATTCTCACCTCAAATGATTCTGTGCCAAGCTTCTCTTCTGCCTTTTCACAACCTTCTTTACGTCTCGTTGTTTTTATTTTCCATTATAACAACATCCCGTTTCTTTCTCGGACACTCCAGGTAGACGCGTCTAAGACCAGCACCCTCGAGGCTGCTGCCAAACCCGAAGAACCCCAAGCGCCCAAACCCGAAGAAAAGAAACCAGAGAAGAAATCGGCTTTTGGCATGTTCAAACCCAAGGTAAACAGACCACGATAAACAACCATCCGAGTGTGAAAATGTATTTTGTGCATTAGAGAACCGCATGCAATAATAGGTTTGTGTAAATTTGAGGTACTGCTAGGTCAAATGTCCACCAGGATCCAGGCGGCGGCCTCCAGCGCTGCCGCGACCTTCTCCCTCGTGTCTCCTAGATCGGTAAATGGCGCTGTAGTGGCCATTTTGCATTAACAATACTGATATCTGCTCAGACTGATATCTGACATGATTCTTTGTGTTGTGAGATATCTGTTTGCTGGCACAGTAAGCTGAATGGGTTGTTGTTAATCAAGTTAATGTTTTACCTGCGTGATGACTGAATTATCAGATCCTACTAAAGTCCTTCACTCCCATATGGTGCTTTTATTTGTTTATCTGGCAAAAGCTTTTTTCAGTGTGAAAATACATTTTACAGTATCTGTATTCTTTGGATAAAACTATGTATGTAGCATATGTATGTTTGTTTGTCTAGCTTTTATCTTTTAATGTTTATTCTTTATTACATGAATATACAGTATGTACATGCTTTATATTTTAGTATTTAATATTTTAATGAATATATGAATTCTTTATTTTGTTCTTTATATCATTATTATTATTTATATCAAGTTTTTTTCTTTATATTTCAATATTTTATATTTTTATATTAATTATTTATTATTTTTTTTTTCTTATATATATATTATTTTTTCCTTATATACATACATACATATATATATATATAATAACATTAAAGCTGCAGTCTCTAGCTTTTTTCGTTAAAAATGAACAAAAATCTAGCAATACCTAAAAAAGCAAAAAAGCGATAAGCTAATAAAAGCTTTGTATAAGCATTTATAAGTTGAGCTATCATATCTGTTTTCATGAGAAATGTCAGTTTAACGTAATTTTAACCCATGTAAAGACAGGTGCATAAAGTAACCTACAACTGTATCTTTCAAATGAAGATGCGCTGTAATAAACTACTGAAAAACTTTAGTTCAAAAGCTGTGTTATACGAAATACAAAAGCTAGTAGTTGTATTTCGTTTAACTTAAAAAAAATTTACGCTATACAAAATACAACGATTTTGTAAAGTCAGTTTACTATCATTTAAACATAAGTGACTTGTTCTTTTGATTTTAACTTTAGAATTTGAGGCAGCTTTTGATCTGAAGTTTTTTATTTAATATCAATTTTTACAATGTGCTGATATAAAAGAAAAATGTTATGGATTGCAGCTTCAAAATAATTATAATTTATTTAGTTTCTAATATAATAATACCTAATAAAAAGAATGCGGCTCATAGTTAATATTCTTTCTTTTTTCAATTTAAGGCCCCTGAGCCCAAGAAGGAGACGCCGGCTGCACCTGCTGCGGCAGAATCTGCCCCCGTCGCGAAGGCCAAGGAGGAGCCAAAACCTGCCGCACCTGCAGCACCTGCAGCACCAGACAACAAATCAGCAGAAAGCTCAGAAAACGCCTCACCCAGCATCCCTCGCAAACTGGAGAAGAGGAACTCCATCCAACTATTCTTCAAAAACCTGGTTAAGTAAAAACACAGAGTTTAGCTTAAGCCAAGAAATTGACCGAGGACAAATTCATTTAGCAATCTTTACTTTTTAACTGTCCATCTGTATGTAGTTTCGCCGGTTCAAAACTTTCGTTATGTCGCCTGACAACTAAATATCCAGAGTGATCTGGTTTTGTTGGTTGGCTATTAATCTTATAATATGTCTTGTCTGAATGATCTCAAATGATCTTCAATGTGTTCAAAATAAATATATCGTATCAAATAAAGCGAGATGGTATCACAAAATTCAGATTACTAAATATATTACAGATAGATTGTTTGAACCCTTATGTTTATGTAAAATGCAGCAACACCGTTTAAACATCATTAAATTAAATTGGGACGCAAAAAGTGATGGCATGTAACAGTCACTGTTGATATTTAAGTAAATAAGGCACCACTAGTCAGACAGGTTACATTAACGCTTCAGGCACTAGCAAACAACCAACAATTCCTTTTTCAGTTGGGATCACTAATATTGCGTTGTGCATTGGTGTGTCTCACAGGGCCAAAAACGTCATTCTGATGCTGGAGTGCAAACGGAGGCCGTGGCACCCGAGAAGGCCAAATAAACCCCCAGCCTTTCGGGGTTGGTGATCTTTACCGTAGCATAGGAAAACACATTTTAAAAAACACGACCAAGAAACTTTTGTTGACACTGCAGACCCGAATAATTCATTTCAACTCCCAGCTTCATTTCCATTGGTTATAAGGTTGACCCCTTCAAATTGTGGTTGAATCTCCATGTATTTAGCAAGCGTAGACGTATGTGTACAAGTATTCCTTGTTAAGCAAGCTACATGTGTTTTTGACAGGAAGGAGAGAGTCTTGTTTTTTTAAACAATAGAAACTCGTTACAGTTACGTCACAAGATGGAAAAATGAAAGTGAAAATGTGATTCTGCATTCAGAGGAAAGCTCAAATTCCTTTATTTTCTATGCAAGAAAATCATGGAAGTATGTGAAATATCAACTAATGCTATTCATCATAATACACTACACCAGGTGCATTATGGGATGTATTATCGCCCATTATCACCTTAGTGATGTTTTTTCCACTGGTACAAAGCAAACAATGTCATTAACACATGAAATGAAGTAGTTTCTGTAATCATACACTATCTGATTGTAAAAACAATCTGATTCCATGGACAGAAACCTACTCAATGGCCCATTGTCTGCTTAACTCAATCATCTCTCTCTCTCTCTCTCTCTCTCTCTCTCTTTCTCTCTGAAATCTACAATGCCATTTAAATTCCATTAAAAGCTGCCGGAATTTCTGAATCACAGTTTTAAAAATCAAAATTATTTATTTAACCTCATATCCATCTTGTAATTTTCCAATATATATTATGACCCACTTACTGGTTATTTATGTTTGACCCAACGGTCGCAATCCTACTTTTTAATTTCTGCTTTACATAACAAAATCTGCATGTATTATAACTTTCTAAACCACACGGCAATTATTCTGTTACTTGCTTGGCCGTCAGTTTGTGTCTGCAGGAGTCTAAAAAATGTACGATGTTTATTGATGTGTTCTTTCATGTATTTTTTATGTTTTCTGAACATTACGGGATATTAGAACATTATGTAATACAATGTACAATTATTAAATACACAATAATGCAATATACATCTCTTTGATAGTGAAATGTTTATGGTTTTCCTCTGATTCTTGTCTACATTTGTAAAGAGCGGACGGGCCTACCTGAAATTCAATGAATCTTAGATTTTTCTGTTCCTCCTTTGTTGCATTGTTGTCTGTTTAACCAATTTATACAAATAAATGACCCATATCTCTCCTCTGTAAAAAGACTCATTCTTCATTTAAATAAATAGACATTTAAAAATGTAATGAACTAGACGTTTTTTGATTTTTTTAAAAGTCTTTTTTGCTTTGTAGTGTCATGATGAGGTGTTGTTGTGTTTTTTTCTGTGTGTTCTTTGGGAGTGTAGGGGATTTTCTTACCCGTTTTATTTTCTGCCAGCCAAAACTAAAATCACATAGACACATAATAGCCCACCTTTTCCAAAAAGCCACATGGTTTGAAGTATCTTTCATGCCCCATACTTGGTCTTGGAAATAAAAGTTTCAGTAATAATCATTCACTTACTTAACACTCACTTATTTCTCAATTGTTTACTTTGTGAAATGTAATATTAGTAAAGAAGAGAGAGAGTTAATGCAGCCTGCGTTTTGAGAGTGCACCCGCCCACAGGGAGCAAACATTTGGAAAACAATTAGCGTTTGACTAAAGATGCACGGGATTCTGAGTACTTATTGTTGGTCCAGTGTACTGCCGCATGCTTCTGTTTTCCCACACAAGCGCACTGTCCCAGCTGTGTGTGGGATTGTGGCCTAGGGGAGGGGTTCAGGGCTGGAGAGTGGTATGGCCCTTGTCATCACTAATGTGTGTCACAGCCGATAGTAAAGAGAGAGAGAGAGAGAGAGAAAGAGAGACTGCCTGGATCAGATTCCTAGATCCTCGGGATGCTCCAATTACTTTTTTGCAATTCTATCCTTCAAAGACGACAAACTACGGAGTAGAGATTGTGTGGATTATTGTACATTCTCAAAAACACAGAAGTCATTTTAAAGAATGTTGGTAACCAAACAACATTGGGACCTATTGATTTCCATTTTATGAACACAAAATGACATTTCTCAAAATATCTTCTTTTGTGTTCCACAGAAGAGAGAGTCATACGCAGGTTTACAACCACATGAGGGTGAATAGACGATGGCAGAATTTTATTTTGCGCTGAACTATCCTTTTAATGTTTGCACTGCTGGAGGTGGAGTTGTTAAGGTGCGGTACCTTCAAGTATTTGTATATTAAAAAGAAAGTCAGTGTGTTGTGCTGACTGAGCGTTTGCTCTGGGATGGTGAACAGTGCTGGCATTGTCCTACAGACCCATGACGGTTCTCATAACTGTCATGAACTCTTAGAGGGAGATGTCCCTGACACAAAGCATACACACATGATGTTTATCAGCTTGTGTTCGCTGGGACTCCAAAGTTTTTTTTTTTTTTGGTGCAAACCCAACGCTCTAAATGCTCTACTCAGAAAAAGGTACAAAAGCTGCATTACCCTTTCAAAAAGAGTGCATATTAGGACCTTTTTAAAGGGTACCGTCCCAGTGACAGCTATTATATTTATATTCTAATGTATTATATTGTTATTTGATTTTATGTTACTTTATATGATTTAATTATTATCAATCAAATATTAATATCAATCAAACTGCAGTTGGTTTGTTTTGATTTAAGCCAAAAAATACAGCTAACTAACACAATAAAAACGTGATTTTTTAAAATGTTTATCTCATTTTGGAACCAAACTCTTCATATGTTTAATTTTATGAATAGACTCCCACATGTGAAACATTCTTTGGTAAATACTTTGTTCTACCACAAGGTGTCTCTAAATATCACGTCGCTTGAATTGCTTCCTTGTTTAGTAAAGCAGAGGCCTTGTGAGCTAGAAACTTGTTGACATATTTGTCATTTCCCAAAGTTCATTGCTGAGGAATTGTAACTTACCAGTTACAACAGACGGGAAGTTGAATATTGGCTGAGGTGTTTTCCCCGTGCTTGTGCTGTCTTGTGTATGAAGTAGGGAATTTGGTTTCAGTATAATCTTCTTTAAAAGTCATTATATTCAGCAGGTTTGGGTAAAACGTCAGGAAGCAGCCATACAGTGTTTACACTCACTTGTCGTGTCACATCAGGCTACAATGTTTCCATTTCAAAAGGCCCAAGTTTCCCTCAATAGTGGATATACAGGACAAAAGACCCCTGACCTGCCCCTGACAGCCTGAAGTTTCTGCTCATTCGGTTATGTTTATCAGCAAATCGCCCGTTCTAAAGCTAATTTTAGTCAAATTTAGTTCAATTAATCAAATAAATTAAATTAAGGTCATTTACGAGTCAATAAAAAGCGAATTAAAATAAACAATGATTTTTAAGTCAGTTTTCATCCGATGTCCGGGTGGGCCTAGTTGTTTTCTTTAGTTTAGTTCTAGTTCTTTTATTGCACACCTCTTCTTAAAAATGTAACTTATCATTTCCTTTGTGGCACAATTGGTACACAATGATACGGCGATGTTTATGAATGTATATTGTTTAGCTCTTTTCTGACAGCGAGCGGTCCTCCCGGGACAATGAGGTCAGCTGCTCCTGACACATCTACACAAAACCAGTCTCCAGTAAACTTCACAAGCCACTCAGAGCCCTGCCATCACACGTGTGTGCCGTCTGCTCAATACACATAATACTCGTCTGTAATCAACTCTGTTTTGGTGTACTCTGTTAGTTTAACTGCTCTTGCCTTTTCTTTGCTTGCCTTTTGATTACTTATAAGGAAAACTATTATTTAATTGAGTTTAAGGCAAACCTGTTTCTTTACATTTCGCGTAGTCAGATTTGCGAGAAAACCGTTTCCTCTCCCAAATGTTGTGATGATGGCTTCTGCCCTACTTTTCTCCCTCATTATTGGCTTACCAGCCATTTGGCTTGATATTATCCCCAGGGGAACACAACCCCCCTCCACAGCAAACGCTGGGGACACAACACTGTGCCGGGCATCTTTTAACTCCCAGCTGCCGAACAAACATGTTAAGAACTATCAGAGAAAGATGATCTGGTTGGACTGGATGGCCAAGATGATTTTGCTTCGTAAAATCAAGAAGATAAGTAAGGCACTGATGTAGAATATGCCTGCGAGAATTGACATTTCTTTGGTAAACAAATTTGCATAAAAGCACCTCACTATTGACTATCATACACTGTAATAGTTTCGAAACTGCATAACAACAGAAAACAATAGAAACCATTCCAGAAAGTCAAATACATTTTAATGGTTTAAATGGGAATCGTATTGGTTTTGATGGAAACCGTTTGTGGGTTTTTTTCTTTCTCAAATCTTAACAAAAGCACCAAACTTTTGACTATTGCATAATGTAACGGTTTCAAAACTGCATCGCAGTGCATGACAATTGAAAACAATAGAAACCAATTTCAAATCAATTTTAATGGGAATGATATTGGTTGGGGCTCTGCGGGTCTTTTTTCCCGAATCTAAATAAAAGCACCAAACTATTTCAAATCCACATCACACACTGCAAAAAATGACTTTCCTACCAAGTCTTTTTTTCTTATTTTCCAGTAAAAATGTCTAAACATTCTTGAATCAAGAAGCATTTTCTTGATGAGCAAACTGACCTAAGAAAACAAGTCTCGTTTTTAGTAAAAAAAATATGAAATTCCAGTGAATTTGTGCTTAAAACAAGCAAAAAAAATCTGCCAATGGGGTAAGAAAAATTAAATCTTGAATTGATTAAGAAAAAGGTCAACCTTAATTCAAGATGGTTTTTCTAAGTAAGAAAGTCATTTTTTGCAGTGCAGTGAAAACCATAATCTAAATGTATCATATTACAACATCAATTATTCAGAGTAAACAGGAAGCACATCAAAACAGAGCTGAAGAAGAAACCCCAATTATATTCACAAAGCCTATCAACATAACTTGATGAAATGCTACATAAGCAAATCTGTCTGGATCTACACAGGGTCTTTTCCTGGGTTTCATCAAGCCAGACAAAATAATGCCATTCCCAATGACTGGCTGCCCCCAAAGCCTTTGTGATGTCAGAACAATAGGAAATGAGCGGGAGGCCTCTGTGTCACATGTGGTGCCTTTGATTAACATTCTGCACTGGTCTGTGTCACACACTCAGGACAGAGCGAGACAAAAAACCAGGTGAAAGGCAATACAGCGAAGTTTGTTCAAGATGTTCTCTCTACAAAGGTAAACAAATGAAGAAATTAACATGAAATGCACTTCTGGCATTCGAATTAAACTTAAACAGGACTTGTGTCCTAATTTGTCCCTCGAGGTATAACACACTGTCTTAAACTTCTCATTATGAACTGTAGCGCTGACTCGTGTTTAAAACTCCTTCATTGGTCAATATCACACCTCTGTTAACACCCGCCCCTCCATTACAGGTCTGAGTTCACATTGTGAAATCCATCTACACCATTGTGATAATGTGAATACGTAATGGATAATGTGCGGTCAGCACGTCTTTATTGCAAAATAATCCATGATCAGGTCTGGTATCACTCCGTCCAACTTAAATGTCCAATGTGTAATTTTTTTTGGAGGATCTATTGACAGAAATGCAATATTATATACATGTCTTCAGAGGTGTATAAAGATGTTTTTTGTTACTTTATTATGAGCTATTTCTATCTATATATATTTCCGTTCAAAAGTTTTGGGACACTCACTTTACTCGTGTGTTTTTATTTTTCCGACATTTTAGAATATTGATAAACTCATCAAAATTATGGAATAAAACAAAGGGCACTATGGGAATAATTTAAAATAAATTAAAACATGTTATATTTTACATCTTCAGTGTAGTCGCCCTTTGACTAGAATTTGCAGAAATGTTTCCTCGTCATTTTATCAAGTAGCTTCTTAAGGTCTCAACCTGAGATGCTTTTAAAAAAAATATTAAGGGAGTTCACATCTACAGTCAAAGTCATCCATTACAAAAGAAAATGATTGAATAAAATTTTCGTTTTGTCATGAAAATACATTTAATTTCACACATTTAAGCTTACACCTTCAGATCAAAAGTTTTTTAAAGTAACGAGAAACGTTTCAGTCAAGTGTCCCAAAACTTTTGACCGGTAGTGCACACCGCGGGTCCCCTTACGTGGAATTCGCCATGTTGTTTCTATAGTACCTCTAAATGGACAAACTGCTCTACAGAACGTGTTTTGTAAATACGTTATTTATTTCGGCAAAGCAGCGAAAATGTGACGTCATCTTAGTCCTGTGTCAGCCACTGTAGTGCCTCGAAAGAGACGGTGGAGTGAGCCATTGGTTGCATTTCACAACCTCACCACTAGACGTTGCTAAATTTCATACACACAATTCTTTTACCATTACCTCACGTGTGTGTCATTCCAAACTTGTATGACTTTCTTCTGCAGAATGTAAATTAAGATATTTTAAAGGTCACTGGTAACCAAACAACACTGGCCCCATTGACTTCCACTGTTTGTGTTCCACAAAAGAAAGAGTCATATGAACGTTTTAAATGACACGAGGGAGACTAACCAATGACATAATTAAAATTTTTGGGTGGACTATGCCATAAAAGGTTGGCTGTAAGATTTAGAATGACATCACTCATTGCAAGCTAAACATTTAATCCAAAGAAGCGACAATTACTGGCCCAAACAAGTACTGATGTGGATTTGTTAACTGTGTCGGCCTGCAAGCAGCTGTGGGCTGCGACTGAGAGCCCCTCTCTCAGAGAAATGATTGCAATAGAGCATTAGTCTGTGAGCCAGCATTCACAGTGCAGATGAATAGAAACCATACAACACAGCACGGCCTGGACGCTCTTCAACGGATTTACTGTAGCTATAAAAGAGGTTCGACTTTGGAAACAGAAATGATTAGTTCCTGCCAACAAACTTCTATGACAAAACAAAGGTTTACATCAACGCTTAATGAATTGTTATAAAGAAGCAAATGTATACATTTATATACTGTATATCCACAACACAATTGATGTATACTTGTTCCAAGACACTTTTTACTGTACCTAATAAATAACATATCATCACTGAACCACAACATTCTAGTCATGTTTGTCTAAAACCATCGAGGAGCAGAAAATCAAATCAAATAACATGAAATTGAAGTCCTTCCACATGAACAATACAAAAGCAAAAGGCCTTAGGGAGATTCCCAGAGCTGCATCTTCCTTTCCATGAGGGCTGGGTGTGGAAATGGGGGATGGGAAAGTTGCAGCTTCATTCACATGCAGAATATCGAACTTAAAGAGAGTTTGGGGACAACAGGCCTTTCATTTGAAAAGCTATTAACACCTATTATTAAATGTCCAAAATATATCAAACTTGTATTTATAATAGGGCTTTTCGATTCAAACTTCTGATACACACACGTACAAGCGCATGAAGAATGTATCCAATATGGTTAAACTGACTAATACAAGTCTATGCATTTGAGTCATGCCGATCTTGTTCATTTTATTTTTTTAACTCAAAGATTACGCAACTTAACAGTTTTCTGCCAGAGGGGTTTACAGAAGTTACTTGTGATGAAGTATAACAATGCTTCTGTTCCAGCTATAAGCAACACTGTTGCTGTTAGAAACGTGTAAAGTTGAACATTTAGGCTATATAGAATTATCATTCTGCATGTTAAACTTTAGACATTATATAACCCATTATATAACGCAGACATTCAATCCAAAAAATATAATTGACATGAGGTTTTATTGATCGATTATTCCGCAAAACTGTAAACAAAAACAAATGGTCTTCTCTAATTTATTTGAATGAATGGTCTGGCAAAAAGTAACGTCAGCATTTCCACGTGTGCATACTTAACATAAGAGATCTTCACTTCCGAATGTAAAAAGTTGACTTCTAAGCGATAAGGTAACTAACTGGGCCTGATCTATAGCTTTTACATTAGTGTGTTTTCTTGTTGTGTCCTACACCCCTCCCCCTACCCCACATGGTGCATGTGCGATGCGCGATAGGTATCTTCTCTCTCAAATAACAGCCACATTTTATGCACTTCCACTCAGCTGCAGAATGAGTGACAATAGCGTATAATTCAATAATGAAAGTAAACTTTGGCAAAGGCAGGTTAAGCCCGTTTGTCCGCGTCAATTCGGGACACTAATAGTTCAATGGTGTACAGAAAAAGCACACTTCGTCCTTAAATGTTCGGTGCCATGACGGTTCAATATGGTGTGACCGTGGCACAATACTTATAAATGTTCCGCTTATTATGGATGCATATAAGGATGAGAGTTGCACCTCGTCGACAGCGATAACGGAAGACATCCACGTGCGTCGGAAAAAGTGACCAACGTGCATAATTCATTTTAACCAATACACGTAAACCACTGCTGAAATTTGTAACCATCAGAAGTGAACTAGATGAAGAATAGTTGAGTGGTTCACGTGATCGAAGGTGCGCGCATCGCCAAGTTCCATAGAACGGGCTGCGTTAACGCGATCGCGTGCCTCGCGGGAGCGCGCCTCTCTCTCTAAACGCAACAGCTGCACAGTGAGTGATTTGCAAACATTGAAAGCAAGGCATTTCGTCCGGCTAACAATTGGCTAACTCAGCTAATCTGATTTCCAGAAAGAAAGAAAACCAGCTACCATCCAACATCCCATATAAACGCTATTAGTTACCATAGCGATTGCTAGCGCAGAATAAAAGTACCTGACGGAGTCTAAACATAATGGTAGGTATGGAGGGTGAGTTCCTTATTTTCTATATCACTCATCGCTAGCGTGTCGTTAGCCAAATTTCTGTTATCACCACGAGCACAGGTTGATCTAAACTCACCAAAGTGAACAAACCGAGTCAAGCGGCATACTTCGATACTCTATTACATGAAACAAAATAGAAGAGGATGATAAAGTTGGTGTCTGTTTTTGTAATGCAGGAACTGCATTAAGACCTTTTGATGTTCCTCCTTAACTCGAGAAGGGAAAGAATAGTAATCAGCCCGACAGTAGTTGTCGCCACCCCCCAGAAAACAAACTTGGAGAGATCCACTCTATTGTGTTGAAGCAATAATAGTTGTTTATGGTAGTTAGTGTTTTTATGCAGCCACGTCCATACATATAGTTACAAATAATTAACTTTTGTATAAGACTTTTCTTGTCAACAGGGCAAAGAAGCTTGTGATGTTTTTATATGGCTTTAAGATGATGACTTATTATTCTTCGTTTGATTGCATATTTTGTCGTGGTACCTCAATCAACAAACTTGGATGGTTATAAGAAGTCGCTGTACTTGTCCATATAGTGCGCGAGGTATTGTTCTTGTGTTGTAAAACCTGCCCATGTAAATTAACATGAGCAGTTAGAAAGGGAGGGTGTCGTATCGCATTCCAGAAAAAGAAAGAAACGCATGCAGGTAAGTTATATTGTTGAGGTATGTAGCGAAATAACGAGCAGTCTGTGGAGCTGCTCATCGAGTTAGATCTGATCACGTGTCAGGAAATTACGGCTGCATTAAAGACACGCTTTCACACAGATCACGGTATTAACTATACAGCCATTATCTCATTTACAACGTTTAACGGTCACGTTATGTGCTTTTCAAAAACGGATACTTTTGAAATGGTTACGTTGTGACGTCAATAACCGTCATGTTCATCGCAAGCCAACATACTGCTTGACGTAACGTTACATCCACCAGAGAAATATATACATTTTGGCGAATATTTAACGTCATAACACCCGTGTAATTTATATTATTATATTACTGTAACGGTTAATCGGCAAAGGCTGTTTTTCAGGATGCTTTCAGCTAATTATTATTCACAGCTTGTTTTTTTCCATCTCATTTTAAGAGGCATGTCACAAACTTGTGATCGGTGCAACTGACACCCCTTGTTTATAATAACTTTTTGGATAGATTCAGATGGTTTTGAGGGCCATTCTTGTGAACGGGTTGCACGGCAGAGACCAAACAAAAGCCCAAGTCAAACACCAGCTGGCCTCTAGCAGTTCTTTAGCATGTCAACTAACCCTGTTTGTGCTCCATTATAATGACATAAGTCGAGGTGGAGTTATTGTTCTTGAATTATTTTGGGTAAATACGGATAGTTTTTTTGGTACTTTGTCCCAGGGCTGTCTATGTTTGTACACAATACTTCATTTATTACTGTTGGCTAAAAGTGAATAACGGTTAGAAATGACACGGCCTGTATGTATGTGAAAGAAACCGTGTTGTTTCTTTGTTTCTTTATTGGCTTGTTATCAGAGTATGTTAGCAGAATAAGATGGTTTCTTTTTTACCCACAATTCATCACTGATTGTTTCCTTTTCGCTATCTTTTTTGAACCGTGGTTATTCTATAGATAGCTGAAGTGCTGATGTGTCTTTTTCAACCTCTGTTTCTTTTAAACGCTTGGCGTTAGAAAAGCGTCTTTCTGTTTTTTAGAGGGTTTCCTTGAAAGTACTTTATGTTCTCAGAATTCTGAGATATTTTTACTCTAAATGCTGACGTTAGTTATTACTCCATTGCGAAAGTGATCGATACAGAGAATATTGCTTTGTATTTGAAGTTTTTGAGGATAGTTTGCTGGTGTTCTGAACTTTTTAGTTGAGTATATCAATGTTGAATATTGTATTTGTATGGATATCTTAAGGAAGAGATAAACACGGTTTCTCTTATCTGTTGGCATTTTTTCAGCATTGAAGGTAGGTTGGCAGAACAATGGTGGGACTTCACATTGCGTGAGCTTTCACAGATATTGTGACGGACAGCACTGTAGATAGTTCGAAAACGTCAACTTCCTGTTGCCTTTGAGTGTAATGCATCGGAAGAAAAGCACTTCAAGTCAGTTTTGTAGCAGTCTGAATTGGGATTTCTCTTATTGTGTGCATTCACAAATACAGAACGCACGTGTGGCTAGTTAGGACTGCTCTGAAATAACTTATCTGTTTTTATCAGCATGAATTTGTATTACATCAGGCCTGGTAAAGAGTCAATCCCACTAGAGTTGACTTTTCTCAAGGGCATGATCATTATAGACTAACACGGTGTCCTTAACAAGCCTGTCGCTGCTGGTTCACTCCCAATTCAGAATTCACATGCTTTGGGTGAAGCCCACAACCTTTGGCTGGCAGCCCAGATATTTAACCGCAAGGTTGTTACTACCTTAACTTGGTTTAAGTTGCCTTAAACAGTTACATTTAGACTAACACAATTCAATTTTATTTACTTCTATACATTGATGTTTCTATTGTCAGTCGTTTGTCTTTTTCCAGGGTTGGCATTTGCATTGCATTTTTATTATAGAATAGAATAGATTCAACTATCTGATAGATCGTACCATCTTGTTCGTGTTACCAAAAATGATAGATCCAAATATGGATATGACTTGTATGCGAATAGAATATCTCTATTGTCAGTGCACAACTGTATCTTTGCTCTTTGAAAACTAGAAGTGTAGTGTGCTTCATTGGTTTTTGGTTTGGGGTGCGTGGGAAGAGTCTGCTAAACATTACACTTGAGGTCTAGGTCGTCGCTAATCTTGTTTGTTTGTTTGTTTGTTTGAATAATCCATGTGTCAGACAGCTCAAGTAACAGCACACAAGAGAAGAGCACTTGTTGTTCATTTAATCATTTGTATTTCAAAATCTCGATCTGATTGCATTCCTCTTTGGCCACACCTGACTTCGTCTCTTCCTTCCATTTCAGGTTTTGCCTGTCAGGACGATTCCTCCGCGTGAATCACAAGACAACAACTGATCGAGTTTATGCCCCAGCACCTGGCAGCCCAGCAACAAACTGCTTCTTTGTGCAGAATGGATCATAGGGGTTTACTGAAGCTCAATGCCGACATACTTATCTAAAGAACCATTTGGTTTCCATGGAAGACCTGAGAGTATTGAGTACTTTCTTTGACGTGTCCTCCATCAGTATTTCAGATGAGTGACTTTGTCATACGCCGTGTATTGTTTCTTTAAAGCTTTCTGCGACTGAAGCGAAATTGAAAGAATATATATATCAATTAAATTCCAAGCACTGCTGACATGCCTACCCACCCATTGATCCCATATGTGGAAAGTCCTGATGGACTAGCCCATGATATCCTCAGCCACAGCAGCGCCAGTATGCCTGGCACTGGATCAAGCATGACGCCCCACGCCAGCTTAGCCGACAAACCGGACACGCAAGCTGCTGGTAGTCTACCTCTAGACTGCATGTTTTGTGAGGAGACTTTTACGCACCAGGAAGACCTCGGCCCGCACCTTCTCTCCCAGCATCCCACCACGTTTCATGCTCCTGCCGTTCTGCGCGTGGAAGCGGAGTTCTTGACTCCCAGCGACAGGGCGCGTTCCAAGGCCTGCCCAGTCGTGGAGAAGAACGATGAGATTGGTTGCGTTGTGTGCTGTCAGGTCATCGCAGATGCTGCCGAGTTGGAAACGCACATGAGAAAACACAAGGACTCCTTCACGTATTGCTGTGGGCTCTGCGGACGCCGTTTCAAAGAACCCTGGTTCCTGAAGAACCACATGAGAACCCACGGAGGAAAGGCGGGTTCTAAAAACAAAAACCAGGACTTGGAAAGCCCAGTAACCGTTAATGACGTCATCCAAGATCAGCCACCATCACCTGTGGTCACGCCTTACAAAATGTGCATGGTTTGCGGCTTCTTTTTCCTCAACAAAGAAGTTCTGGCGGAGCACAGTAAAGTTCACAATCGTGAACCGGAGGCTGAGGAGAACATCTCTGCTGAGAGTCAGCCTCCTGAGGAGGCGTCTGTATCTCAGGAGGCTTTTTTGCAGACCTTACAGTTGCATCCGTCTAGAGAGGAATCCGAGCGGAACCACCCGTCCGGACGCTGGATCTCACATCTCGATCCGTTCAACACCTACCAGGCTTGGCAGTTGGCCACTAGAGGAAAGATAGCGGCCGGTCCGAACGTAGCCAAGGAGCTCAACGCGGACTCCAACTCTGACAACGAGGACTCTGGTTCTGACAAAGAAGAACTGGGGGCCATCTGGGCATCAGGCGGTGGAGATAAACCTATGAGACGAGGCCAGAGAAGTGAACTCAAGCCTACAGCCGAGACCCCGTCCCCAACACCAGAGCAAAAGGGTCTGATGGGTAAAGGCAAGCCAACTAACTGCGAGGAGTGTGGTAAGATCTTCAGGACGTACCATCAGTTGGTTCTTCACTCTAGAATCCATAAGAAGGAGAGGGGGGGAGCCGAAAGTCCCACCACACCTGTAGACGGAAGGGCTCAGAGCGTGGGCTCCTGTAGCAGTTCATCTCTTGATAGAGCTGAGGAATATTCAGAGGACGGTTCGGAAGAAGGATTGCAGGTCGACGCCTTTAATCCAGGTATTATTGGCAGAATGAGTTTTTCTTATGGTTCATTGCACTGTGAAAACAACATGTCGTCAACAGTTTGGTGTTCATAAAAGAATCCAAATCTGCTAATAATGGAACAATAGTTCCAAAATTTAGCATTTTCTATTATTTACACAGGATCACTATCTTCATGGGTTTAAAAAAGGTTTTGTTATAAGGGATAACTTTGATAAAATATTGTTTGATTTTCCAGTAAAAAATCATACATTTTATGTGATTTGTTACCCCTTACATTAGAATTGGTTGGTTTTATTGTGGCAGTCCAAACACAAGAAAAGGCTATTTTTGTCTCATTGGTGATGTTCAGTTACACTTTCAGAAAGACATTTAAAAGCTTGTGTAGATGGCAGAGCAGTGTTTCTCAACCAGGGGCTCTCAAAAATGTCCAAGAGGTCCTCAAGATTATAATTATTTAAATAATGTTAAGGATTTAAAATGAGATTTAAAAAAAGCACATGCATAAAAACCCTAAAAGTGTCTGGTTATTTGTTAAAACAGATATACATCTTTCTAGTAATGCCAAGCTCTACAATATTTTATTGGCTTGTGGGGGTCAAAAGTCAAAAATTTTGATCCACCTCAGCAGATGTTAGAGCCCCCTCTGCTGGTTAGTGAAAACATGACTTTTTATTTAATTTTTTTTTAACTTATTGGGTTTTAGGAAACAAAAGAAGAACATTTCAAAGCTAGTCATTTATCATTTCTACATTTGAAGAGTTTAGTTCCAAAGTGAGAACTCCTTTTTCAATTTTTTTTCAAAAATCATTTTTTTATGTTATCATGTTTTTGTGTTAGTTAGCTGTATTTTTTTAGTTACGGTTTAAATCAAAACAAACTAACTGCAGTTTGATTGATATTAAATGGAATGCACAATAAAAAAAACATGATTTTTGAAAAAGACGGAGTGATCTCATTTTGGAACCAAACTCTTCATTTATTTGCGTATACATTTACCAAATAAGTTAAATACTAAGTGGTTTTATTTTTCACATTTGTTGTGGCTTATTGTGTGTTTTAAATGCAATTAATTTTCTATTAAAAAAGACCATATTGTATCTTTTAAGCAGTAAATGGGCTCATGCTTTGTTTAAATGCTGACCGTGCGTCTTATTTGCCTGCAGATAAAAATGAAGATGTGTCAGGGAAGATGAAGCTGAAAATTCTTGCGCCGAGAAAATGCAACTACTGTGGCAAGACTTTCCGCTCAAACTATTACCTCAATATTCATCTCAGGACACACACTGGTATGTAAAACACTTTTTGGGGGGATAATTAATTATTAATTCATTCATTTCCATTTTGCTTGTTTACGTACTTGTTTACAATGCATCTTTCAAGGGTAATAGTACTTTTTAACTAATATAGTTTTTTTTTTGTATCATTTATTTGAATGTTGATCTCTCTCTCTCTCTCTCTCTCTCTCTCTCTCTCTCTCTCTCTCTCTCTCTCTCTCTCTCTCTCTCTCTCTCTCTCTCTCTCTCTCTCTCTCTCTCTCTCTCTCTCTCTCTGTGTGTGTGTGTGAACAGGTGAAAAACCATATAAATGTGAATACTGTGATTATGCTGCAGCACAGAAGACCTCTTTGAGGTATCATCTGGACAGACGTCACAAGGACAAGCCCTTCACCGAGATCCCAAACATTCCTGCGGCATCTGCTAAAAATATCAAGGCTGTCGAATCGCCCACAAACGTAGATAACAAACCAGCCTTAAAACCAGTCAAACAGTGGCTAGCCCCTAAACCTCTCGCTGCTAGTGTTAAACTTAAACTGGCCGTAAGCCAGTCGGCTGTTACCAGCCCAAGTCCAGCTTTTCAAGTCAAACAAGAGTTTACAACATCTCCTGCCACAGCTCCGTATACCCCCTCAAATGAGGCCATCCAAAAAAGCCCCTTACCTGAAAACCTAAAGATGGAGACCTCCGAGAGCCCGCTGAATCTGTCCCTCAAAGCGTCTCTCTCTGTATCTGCTACCTCAGTACCCAGAGATCTGTTACTAACAAACAAATGTACCTCCTGCTCGTATGAGACTCTCTACCCTGAGGTTCTCCTCATGCATAAAAAACTCATCCACAAGTTGGAAATGAGGAAGAATGGATACAGACCTCAAAAACTTAAACGGTACACCGGCTGTCCTCCGGCTCTCGAGGGCAAAGACGTCACTCCTTTGCCCCACATCAACAAGAAGCATCCACGCCGGACCAAGTCTCCACCTCGCCCACCTGAAAAGTTCACGGAGAAGGCTTCCGGACATCCTCAAACGCCGAAGATCTCTCCCGCAAAAGAGCGCTGGAGAGATCAGCAGAGAATCAGGGAGTCGTACCCACCTACCGTCTCGTCGTCCAGGGTCTCCGAACACGCGGTGGAACCCAACAGGAAATTAAAGGCAGCGAAGGTCTTAGACAGAGACGTCTCCAAGCAGAGACCTGGCGTAGATTACGAGACGGCCGGTCAGAGGGCGAGCGTGGGCAAGAACGGAAGAGTGTGGCCCACCGACCCGGCTAAACTTTGCCTGTCGGACCGTTTCCGAAACTTGACGCCAGTGGACGCCGGCGAGCCCTCCAGCAAGAGGTACAAAGCGTTTGAGCCATCTCGTGCCGTGTCGGGGCGGCTCGTAGAGGAATTCAACAGACTCGTGCCTTCTGGCAGAAATGTGAAAACGTCGCTTCAGTTTAACTCGCCCCTAGCTCCTGCTAAAGTCATTCCCACGCCTGCTAGCAACAGCGTGCAGCCCGACTGGAACGTCATCAACCTGCTCCGCACCTACACGCCCAACAGCCTGGCCTCACTGTACCACCCCACCGCCGCAGGGTCATGTCATACTGTCATGACTTCACCTGTCACCGGTAAGTGTTTACAGAACCATAATCGTATCATCAAGTCATCATTTACTCACCCTCGTGTCATTCCAAACCTGTATGACTTTCTTTCTTCAGGTTTACAACCACATGAGAGTGAATACATTGACAACTTTTTTATTTTGGGGTGAACGGTGCATTTTAAGCTCGAGTTAACCCTAAAATAAAACTTCTGTCTGGAAGAATGTTTGTAACCGAACATTTCTGGGGCAAGATATTCTAAATATCTTATTTTGTGTTCAACAGAAAAAAAGAAATGTTTACAGATTTGATCCAACATGAGGATGAGCAAATGATGACAGAATTTTGTTTTTGGGTGAACTGTTCCTTTAAGGAGTCTTGTACACTGTTTTTGGGTAATGGCATTGATGCATGAAGTTCACAAAGGACATTTACTTGATATTTCACCTAAAAGAAAAAAGATGGAAATTGTATTTTAGTTAAAGCTGCAATTCATAATTATATTTGGGTAACAATAAACAAAAATCTGTTGTTGAGCGAGAACAATAAAACAAATCTGTGTTTAAGGAAATCAGTAAACTTAAACTTGGATGTAATAATGAATTATAAGTTTAGTTGTCAGGTCTGATTTCAATGAAAATGTCAGTTGGCCGTCATTTGACCTCAACACACGTAATGAAAAGTACCTAAAGTAATCTGCAATTTTATATTTCAATCCAAGATTGTGATCGAGATCTTTATGTGGGTTGAAGTCAAATGAGGTGAAACTGACATTTCCTGCAAAATCAAACCTGACAACCCGATTTATTTCTGATATGGTGACAGTTTGAAAAATTATTTTTATGAACTTGCTCTTTTTAAAAAAAAAAACATTTTTATCCAAAGAACTTGGGAATGTATAATATTCATCTTATCGCTTTGAAGAAGTGTATGCTTTTAGACTGTATGCTTTCATATCTCAACACTCTTCCTCTCTTTAGGGAGCAGATCGGTGATCTTCCCTCATTACTCCCCAAGCATGAATCAGAGGAGAATCCAGACCAGTCCTATGAGTAATGACCGCTGTGGACCTTCAGAGAAGAGCTTGTAGGACCATCCACGGTAAACATCTACAGACGCGGCTCTCATTCCCAAGGCCACGCGTTGCCATCATCACCTCAAATAATGTGACCCGTCTCTTCTCCACAGCTTTGAAGAGGGATTTCATGTTGACGGTTCATACACCAACGGGTGGATGTACTGCGGGCGGCAGGCGGGCTCTTCTTCGGCCTTGATGGGAAAGCCAGAACTCGGACTGCAGCCTCGAACAGTGTTGTTTCCATTTCATTTGCGTTCCATTACGGCAGTGGTGCACTTAAAACGCACTCGCTCCTGTTTACCGTGCGCGCCGGCTGACCTGCGAATCCGTTTGGGGTCAGCGGTTCATAATTGCCTAAATACTAACGAAGCCTAACTAAACCGAGCAAGTGCCTCCATGTACTTTGATTCAAAGCCGAAACGCCTGTATTAACCGGACGCCACTGACCAAATAAACAAGAGGGCAGTGTTGTGTGTTTGCTCCTCTAATTATGTGCTATTGTTTATACTGTTAATGTTTAACGTCTTTTTTACACCCTACAGGTCAACTTTATGCTATGCAGATAACGGGAACCTTTGTATTTCCGATGTTGGAAATCTTTTCATTTGTGCAAATTTAGCTGCTGTGTTGCAACGGCGACGTGTTGTGTACGGTTGTGCAGGTACATTAAATATAAAGAAATGCAGGGACTGCGTGGTACCTTTTTCACTGTGACTAAGACATTCGATGGAATCCTCAGGATGGATGTACGACTGTGATATCGCTCTGCCACAGCCGAGCAGTTCGGCCCAAAAGTGTTTTGAGCATTTTCCGCTGTTTGTGTTGCTTTTTTGTATTTTTTTGGTTCTTGTGCCATGTGTTTTCACCCAATAATCAAGGATTTGTATTTATTTTCAGTGTGTTGCTTTATTAGATGCTCATTGCGTGTGTGTTTGTGAGGTTCTGTCCCAGAGCCCGTGTGATGCTGGCCGGGCACGTCGTGGTTTTTCTGTTACTTAATACTAACCTCCTCGAGAGACGTGCGGCCACAGTCTAGTTAACTTATTTTGTAATATTTAAAACAATAATATGGTTCGGTTTGCGAGTGTTAAAGCAGTTGGTCTGAGCAACTTGATGTCAAGAGCTGATGTATTATGCTGCTGTATCAACTTCCTTCTCGTTCTGGCTATCTCTGTAATTTGACCTCGTGAAACTTTTTTAACACTGAACTGGGTTCGCGCAAGTAGTTTAGTTGAAAATGGAGTGACAGCCCATGTGTACATATTTGTTTGTAGTAAGATCATTTTTTCTCTAGGGTGTCTTTTTGTATTTTAATTATTTTTTTCTTTTGCACTTTCACTAACAGTTTTTCTCTGTCGTTCGTTTCGCGTGGTTAGGTCGTGTCTTTCACAAGCATGCAAAATGAAGCTTGAGATGCCTCTTCCCTCTTCTCTTGTTCATGTTTCATATACAGTGCTGTTATTTTGGCCTCTTAACAGAATGTTTCCTTTGGAAATCCAAATTTGTGATGATGTATTTCAGGGCCGTGGGCCTTTCCAGTGGCAAAATAAAGCAGTTGTGTAAATTGTAATAAATGCGAAATTGTGTCTGATTTTATTTTCATTAGATGTCATTTGATGGTGTGCCAAGGGCAGGTAAATATTTCATTTTCATGCTGGTGGAGGTTGTTGAGCAGTTTAGTAAAGTTTTAAAGTGATGGTTTGATGTAAGCAAACTTTAAAGTCTGTAGCAGTAAATCTCAACTACTTTGACTTGAAGGTTGTCCGCCACAATATTTGAAGGCCCAGCACACCCAATAAAACATTCCAAAGCTTGGCAATACCTTCCCAGAAATAAAAAAGGTATAAAACAACCCAACCGTAAGCAAATAGATATTGTTAGTCATTTTGTCTTGTTTTAATAATTAAAAGTAGCAATGCGGAGATTTTAGTGGCATCTAGTGGTGAGGTTACGAATCGCAACCAACGGCGTTCTCCCCCTACCTTTAAAAGCACTATGGTGTCTTAAACAGAACTTAAGATGTAGCCACGTTTTCGCCTGTTTGCCGAAGGAGATAACAACGAAATAGGAGATAACCTTAACTAAACGCACTTTGTAGAGCTCTCTGTATTTCGGCCTACTGTAGGGCCTAAACGACATGGCGAATTCAATGCAAGGGGACCCGTGGTGTATGTAGAAAAAAAGCTCATTCGATTGTTACCTCACACCTTTTTTTTTCAATAATTTTGAAAAAATGCATTAGCTAACTATCAAGAAACAATACAGTTATTAATCTTTGTTATGTAATGCCAATTCAATATAGTTCATGTTAATTCATGCATGAACTAATGTTAACGGATACAACTTTTAATTTGTAAAATGCTTTAGTAAAGGATGAAATTAAGATGAACTAAAATAAAAAAAATGCTGTAGAAGTGTTGTTCATTAACTAATGCATTGATGTTAACAAATGCGACTTTATTGTAAAGCGTTACCAATTTATAAATATTTACATTTTGAATATATCTCATTACAGTTACACTACCGGTCAAACCTAATAATCTAATCCGGTAACACTTTACAATAAGGTGCTATTAGTTAACATTAGTAAATGCATTAGCTAACATTAGCTAACAATGAACAATTTCGTTTTTCAGCATTTATTAATCCTTGTTAATGTTAGTTCATGTCAATACAGCTATTCATGTTAGTTCATGGTGCATTAACTAATGTTAACAGTGACAACGTTTGATTTTAATAATGTATTTATAAATGCTGAAATTAACATGTAGTAATATTAATAAATGCTGTAGAAGTATTGTTAGTTGTTAGTTCATGTTAGCTAATGCATTAAATAATTGTTAACAAATAGCACCTTATTGTAAAGTGTTACCTCTAATCCTAATAAATTATAATCTAATATTTGTTTTATATAAATGTTTTTGAAATGGATGACGTTGACTAAATAATGAAATAAGAGCAGCCAATAAGAGCTCAGAATAGATACATGTTTGAAAACTTTTCACCAGTAGTGTGTAGGGATGTAACGATTCACTCACGATGCGATGCGATTCACGATTCTGATCTCACGATGCGATTTATTCACGATTTACTCACGATTTATTTTTAAAAAATGAGTTGAAACAAATTAGAAATGAACAACTTCCCTTGCATTATTTCTTAAATGCTTCACGTTTCTTTGCATAATAAAATAATGTTTTATTTCAAATAAAAGTAAACTGCGATTTTATAACAAATTAATAATAGAAAAAGTCTCTTTAATATAAACAAACTAATACTGTCTGTGCTTATCTTGGATTTTTTTGCATTTAAGAAATATCAGCATCCACGTTTAGGTTTGCAGTGAACATGGCGGCCCCTGCTGTTCAAAAAATGTATTGCGATTCAGTTCAAGCCTCAACCGAATTGAATCGTCACTCATTATAACCGATTTTCAACCGGCTCACGGTGAATCGTTACATCCCTAGTAGTGTGGTTTATAGATGATTTGCATTGACTTCTAGATCCCTAACAGTTTTTTTTAAGAGTTTAAGGTCTTTGATGGACCAAGAAGTAAATGCAACTTCAGCGTCTGCACACTAGAGGGCAGAATCTTCAAACATATGAACTACTTCTGTACTGTAGTCTAAACCCATGCCCTTCACTCAATGATCTCACGTCACACAGTGAGTCATTGCGTTTTGTAGAGATGAAATAATCACTTCACATTTCGCTGTAAAATACGATGCATCACAGAGGGTTTTAAGAGCATTTTCACGGCCATGCCCTGGTAATCTTCAACTCTGTTTGCAAAGTGAATCTGTGGACGGTGTGTTAAACCTTCCATCACAAGTCTATCAGCAAATGACAAAGGACAATATCCAGCACATTAAGCAGTCCTTCAATCTCTCTCTCCCCCTCCTTTCTTTTTTTGCTATAGCGCATCTGCTTACTGTCTGCTCCCCAGGGCCGGCGCTGTGTAATCTATTGCATTAGCTCACATTAGCGCATATCGCCCATGGGCCTCAATAATCACAAACGCAAAATGAGCATTTCACTTAGTATCACACTCAAATGTCCCTCAAAGAGAAGCAGCTGGATGGGACAGGGAAGGAAACGCAAGCTCAGCCCGCGACACACTTCCTGTTTAGTCTAATCCCTTAAATCCAATGTGATTCTCTAGTACAGTTTTATGCCTCTTGAGTCCCGCTGAAGGGTTTAATGTCAGGATTGTAGCTGTAGTGAATAGAGAACTGCTTGGTGCTGTTTATTTGATGCACACTTTGTAGATGTTTGGATGATCAAAGGAGCAATGTGGAGATTTTGGCGGCATCTAGTGGTGAGGTTGCGAACGCAACCGCTGGCTCACTCCACCCCTCCCTCGCGAAGAACAAAATATGTTGTCAAGTTTTCACATCTTTGCCACGGGGGAGATAACATGTTTAGTTCATCCATTTAGGGCTAGACGGCGAATTCCGTGTAAGGTCGAAATAGCTCATTCTAAGGTCATAAAAACATGATGGTTTATTATGGAAGGTCTTTATACACCTCTGAAGACATTTGTGTATATTATATTGCATTTCTGTCAATGGATTTTCCTAAATATTACACACAGGACCTTTAAGTGTTTGAAGTCTGGAAGGTTCTTGCGCATCGTGTGTTGAGTTTCAAAGGGATAGTTCACCCAAAAGTGAAAATCCTTTCATCATTTCATCAATTGATTTACAGTTCATTGACGGTTTACTTTATTTCTGTATGTGTGTGTTTACCGGGAATCGAACCCATGACTGCTAACAATAGATTTATGCAACGAGTCGAGTCTTCATCACATATGTTGATGAAACAATTCTAAAAACTAACATAGTTTGTTTCTCATTTACACGTTCAAATGTTCTCATAGCTGCATTTTGTAAATGCATGCAATGCGGAGCAAGCGTTACAGCGGCTGCCTTCACCCCTGCTGTTACAGCACAATAGTTAATTCCTGTTTTCGTCCTGCCTTGTTTTCTGTGAAGGTGTGGGCCGTTCTGTGCCTGGGGTCACACCCTGCAGAAGAGAGCTTTATTTCCACTGGGTTCTGCTTTATTCACCGCAGGAGGTGTTGCTTTTGCTGACATCGGGATCTGGCACGCACGGGGCCCCACGCGATGCTGTGTGCAGCAGGTAATGCGCTGAAGAACAATGCTAAGATGTTAATTAGAATTATGTGCAACATGGGGCCGCCGTGGCGCAGTGCGCAGTTACCCCGAGTGTTTGTGAGACCATTTGTGGCCGAAGCTACGCAGGCAATATTCCCTGTAGACACGGCTACTAAGGCGACTGTATACATATTTTATTAGAGCCGTTTCCCCTCTGTCAGGCAAATTATTTGTTCGTCGTAAAATTGTTTGACTGTCTGATTTAGTATTGCCGTGTAAGATCGATACGTTGGATTCATTAATCATAAAAAAAGTAGTGCGTGCGGTTTAGTGTGTATTTTAAAATATGGCTTTTTTGCTTTAAATTATTTACCAGGAAAGGAAAAAGTTTATGCTCACACAAACACACAGTGTCATTTATTTTGTCTTCATTGTGTGTTTGTATTATTGTAATATTTAATGTAAGATTATTCCAGACTGATCTCACAGAAATTTGTAACTATTTTACGAGTCGGCTAATTTGTATGAATTTGTACGATGCGAGTCGTACGATTTTTAGCAAAAAGCATTTAAGTTCCACCTCTACACCTGATGTCACAAGTGCGAAAGCAAATCGTACTGAAATGTACGAATGGGATCGTACGAAATCGTACATAGTTACTACCTAGTAATACAGTCTCATTTATTGTGTCTTTATTGTTTGTTTGTAATGTTTTGTAATGTTGTAATATTTGATGTTCGGTTGTTCCAGACTGATATCACGGAAATTCGTAACTATTTTATTAGGCGGCTGTGATGATGCGAGTCGTACAAAAACATACGATTATTAGCAAAAAGCATTTAAGTTCCACCTCTACACCTGATGTCACAAGTGCGAAAGCAAATCGTACTGAAATGTACGAATGGGATCGTACGAAATCGTACATAGTTACTACCTAGTAATACAGTCTCATTTATTGTGTCTTCATTGTTTGTTTGTAATGTTTTGTAATGTTGTAATATTTGATGTTCGGTTGTTCGGTCCAGACTGATATCACGGAAATTCGTAACTATTTTATTAGGCGGCTGTGATGATGCGAGTCGTACAAAAACATGTCAAGAGTATGAAAGCAGATCGAACTAAAACGTACGAATGAGATCGTACGAAATCATACGAACTAGCCACCTCGTAAAATTGCGCAAATACAGTGTCATGTATTGTGTCGTCATTGTTTGTTTGTAATGTTTTTGTGAAGTTGTAATATTTGATGTTCGTTGTTTCAGACTAATCTCAGGGAAATTCGTAACTATTTTATGAAGCGGCTGTGATGATGCGAGTCGTACAAAAACATGTCAAGAGTGTGAAAGCAGATCGAACTAAAACGTACGAATGAGATCGTACGAAATCATACAAAGTAGCCACCTCGTAAAACAGTTGCGAATTGCTGTGAGGTAGTGTTGGTTGTTCCTGATGTTTAGGCCTGTTTTACACTGCTTTTCTTTTTTGTTTTCCTATGATTGTTGCTTTATTGTTGTAACATCTGTTTTTCCTCCCTGCAGACAGAGATAGATCAAAATTTTGACGAACTTCATCGTTGATAATCCAGATTTTCTGCGGTATTACCGATGAAATCCGTTTTTAGGTCTACGCAAGCCATTCACTGTGATTCCTCGTACTCGTGGTCGGATCGCTCTGTAAAAGAAGTGAGATAAAATGGCAAATGCGGAAAAAACAGCCGCTGGCCTCAGGAAAGGGATTTGGGTGTCTGGAGACAAGCAGGGCCATATGGAGCAGGCTAAGATAGCAAGGCACACGTTCAGAATAATGGATGATGTGTCATGTTTCATGTTGCTAAGAAGCCATCAAGAGACCTGCTTGGGGAAAATCAAAAGACGTGCGTACAGTAAAAGCGACTGTTGCTGCGTTTAAAGATTTCGCCAGCCCCATCAAGCCGCGGCGGTGCTCCGTGTTCGGCGGAGCCCATTAATGGGATGAGGATTCTTGAGAATAACATTACTGTCGTCATTGAACGCGGAGAAAAAAAATCAAGAAAAGTCAAAAACAAAAAGTAGGCCCAGCTGCTCTTTAAATAACATCCATTAACACGCAACCAATCGGGATTAGGTTTTGTTTCATCACATAAACGCTCGTCCCCAGATGTTGCGTGTGCAGGTCCCCAGCCGTACCACAGAGGGAGATGTAGGGCCGAGGTCGCGACCCCGCGACAACACGCACCTCACATCCTCCTGCCTGAGCCCGTCTGCCCTTCTATCATCAAGCCATAAATATTACAACGGTCTAAACATCACAATCTCGCATGCTCTCAAAACACAGAGCTGAAATGATAGATGGGGGGATGAGTGATAGATGCTTTCTACCTCTCCCCGGTCTGCATCTGAAACGCGGGGCGCCCGGCTGTTTTCTTTTTGCCGGGGGAGTTCTTTCTCTTTTCTTTCTCTTTTCTTTTGCACGTGTGCTAAGTGCAACATCCCCCCTCCACCTCCACCGACTTTCTCTCTTTTTCTTTCTCCCGCTCTCTACCTGCATGCCAAATGCGTCTGCGTGCCCCTAACCTCGCTTTTTCCTGCGGTGTCAGAGCCACCCCTAAGTGCTGTTGCCGATACCCATGAGTAAGCCCCATAAAAGCCGCGGCGTCGCAGCGGCCGTTATTGTTTCTTGCGGATGATTGATTGATGGATGATGGCTGACACTTCAATGAAGCCATTTCCACCGGCATCTCTATCCGATGATGTGCAGCGTACATTTTCTAGCTACGCCTCATTGCTCGCCTGTGTCATTCCTGGAAGTTCATTTACACCTTGTTCCCTGAAGGACCTTTTTTTGCCCATCTCCCTTTTTCTTTTCACGTTTTTTCTTCTGGATTCACTCTCTCCTCTGGTGTCATAAAATAATGCTGTTTCTGTGGGGGTCGGGATCATTTGTGCAGTGTGACAAAACAAAAGGCACAGGGAGGTTACTTACATCAGCGGCAGGAGTTTCAGTATACCGCACATATGATTCTTAGATTGGAACTGATGTGGTTTCATTTGTGTAAAGTCATTCTTACTGTGCAATACGTGCGTTACATCATAATGTATCAAATATTTATTCATTTATTTGCTTGTTGTGAGTTGATTTATTTTGAAATATTGAATATATAATATTGAAAATATATTTGTACATACACGAAAACATTTTATCATAATATTTTCATGATTAGAAAATTTGATAATGTCAAAAAATAAAATTTGTAAATTTTGAATGATGCATTTTTACTCTTTTCCATGCGGTTTCCATGAAGGTACCGGAGGGTTCGATTAAATAATCTGAATGAAAATATGAAGTAAAATCCGGTCTGAATGATTTTTGTGCACCGTGGATGAAAGAAAGTCGTGTGCATTTGGAACGACATGAGGGTGAGTGAATCGTTTTCACTATAGGTGAAACATTCCTTTAATAAAGTTACAGAATACATTTCCGAAAGTGTGTCTAATCCTATTAAAAAAATTGCATATCCAACACAAGCATATTGATGTTCCACAGGTTTGAAACGAACTGCGTAACAGTAATGACTCGCAGTAAATGCTCTGTTAGCGTTCACGGTAAGGACGCATTGTGATGGTCAGCGAGCTGCTGATACAGCTCTCTGTTTTCTCTTCCAGAATATTGTTAGAGTTTTTTCAGATGGTGAGCTGAAGAAGATGATGGCTTTTTGAGGACAATTCGTCACTTTTATCTCATATGGAGAGCAGATGGCAGGCCCGTATCCGTGCAGAACTCTTTCTGGGATGACAGCCATGAGATTCCCCCTCAGGTGCCATTGGAGCCCTTGTGTGATGGTTGGGACATGGCATCTTCTCGGTGAAAGAATGCCTCTCTGTTCTCACTTCCTAATGGCGCCTGCTAACGACATACTGTTTCAAATGTATGTGAGAACAGACCCTATACTAAACTATTTTATCAGCTTTTTTGTGTGAGAAAATCAAAAGTCCTCTTGGATTGAGGGATTACGGTTAAGTACAGAAAAATCTTCTTTAGACAATATTCTGTTTCATTTTGCGACAGGCTCCTCATTACCAGAGAATAATTTTGACTTGTCGGTATGCAGCGCTGAAAATGGCCGAGAATCACTGGAGGGACTGTCGTGGGACATTTTTTTATATTTTTAAACCAAAAATGCAGAAAACGCCACTCGGGGTCTCGCAACCGACTGGTATTGTCAATTACCGTGATATTTTAAACCACGGTTATCGGTATTGTGTTAATGAATCCTTTCTCTCAAATTTAAAGGGTGATTTGTTGGGCAAAAAAAGGCTAAAGCATTATTATGGATACCGTGATAATACCGCCACACCGGATTCTTTTGGCTTAACCTGTTATTGTGACAGCCCTAAAGCCATTTTAAGCATTTGTAGACAATTTTCTGCATATAAATATAAATCCTCTACATTTTGAGGTGGAACTCCGTCCCCTTTTGAAAAGTACTCCCTGCACTCCGCCCCCCGGTGTCTCACCCATTTCCAGCTCTGTGGGTATGAACGAATGTGTTTACACGGAATGGAAGTTAAGTGGTTAGCTATAGCAGTTATGAAGTGTACGAAGGTAAAATAACAAGGTCTTCTCTAGGTGGTCATACTATGAGTCAAATATTGGATGAAATGGGATATGAAGGTATAAAAACAAAGTTGTAAGCAATTCTGTCACACCAATCTCATTTGCTTTAAACATGTACGGACTTTCCTAACACTGTTCTTCTCATTTGTTTTGTGACATCTGCCCTTTGCAAATATACACGATGCATAGGAAACCCGAAATGAATGTGTTAAACTTGTGTGTGTCCCACCAGGACCATTTCCGCTATGTGCCTTTTTGTCCCCGTGACAGCGAGGATCTTTCAGATAAAACACCGCATGTTCAAAAATCCTCATCAAAACAGAAGGTGTAGACACTCCTTAAAAGCCTCCTGCATTTTTGATGACCCTACCTTCCATCCCTTTCCTCAAGATGAAGTGTCTCATAAGGTGAGGTGAGTATTCGTCCACCCTGCATTTATTACGCACCCGCGAGAGAGGCAGGCGATTGGACTCTGGTGGATATTTCCCCCGCGTCTTCGTTCAGTGTGTCATTCTTTATCGGTAATCACCTCAGAGGGCAGCGTTACACTCGTTTGCTGGAGGCTGCCCTCTCTTGCTCAGAGAGGCGGTGGACAGTAGGGCCATCCATAACCCGCGATGCATTACCGGCCGTAACGCGTGCCGTATTCACTCCTTTTAGAAACTAGCGTTCAAGTGCAAGGCCCTGGGTACAACACCTCTTGGGACCCATCAAAAATCTGTCACGCTGCAAGGTATGAAAGATGCTAGGCTTCGCTAATGTGGATTGTAAGCTTACCCTGCTAAAAAACAACAACATGCTAGTCCAAGCTGGTCATCATTTATCATGCTGGTCTAAATTACATATGCTTGTCAAAATTGATCAGGTTGGTCTAAAATGTAACATGCTAGTTCAATTGCTAGTATCATGCTAGTCCGAAATTTACAGCCTGATCTCAAGGGAATTTGTAACTGTTTCATGAGGTAGTTAATTTGTATGAATTCATACGATGTGAATTGTACAAAATTGTACGATTATTAGAAAAAACAAATGTTACGAAGCCCTCGGAAGTGAAAATGACACACTGAAGTCCCTTCCCTAACCCCACCCCTAAACCTAACCATCACTGTCGCGAAAGCGAATCGTTCTAAACCATACAAATGAGATTTTTCATTTCATACGAATTAGCAACGTCTTAAAATAGTTACGAATTGCTGTGATATTGTGTTGAAATATAACATGCTAGTCCAACATTTAACATGCTAGTCCAAGCTAGTAAAAAAGTATCATGCTAAAATGCTCGCTAGCATGTAAATTTAACGTTTAAAAGATCAGTGTAGTAAAAATCTGATATCATGACACCCCTACCACCAATTGACATGTACCCTGATAGCACGAATACATATGGAAGACGTCTATTTGATGTCTGCCTTTACATTTGCAAGATGTGTTTTTTGATTATTTGCTCGTCTGCAATACTGTCTCCTGTCAGATGTCATATAGACATCTAGAAGATGTCTGTAAGATGTTTGTAAAACTCTCTTTTATAAGACGTTTATCGGATGTTTTTACACAGCAGATGTCTTCCAGATTTCTAGATCTTTACCTGTGCTATCTAGGTAGCGTCAATATGGTCTATGCTAGTCTGTTTACCGAGGGACTGGTCTTTTTTTAACTGTGTTGTGTAGTCTTTGGGGTTGTAGTTAAGTTTGACTTGGCCCCTGAACGTATCTCTTCCGCCCAGGTGTCCGTGCGTTTCGATCTCAAAAGAGAATCAGCCACACCCATCCAACAATGCAATGCGTCGATGGGCTAATGCATGCTGACACTGAAAACTACACCCACCGAAATGAGAAGCCGTAAATTGGGTTATTCATCTTCACCTGGCGGTAATCTAGTTGATAAGCACTATGTACAAAGATCTTGCGGGGGAGAGGGAATGTGATTACCGAGAGCCGAGCCTGTGATGCCCGAGCCTCATTGAAAGGGCCTCTGGTGATCAGAGGGATGAGCCCCAAACAAACACATTTAAATCAGACAAAGAAAAGAAGTCGTTTTCATTTCTCCCACATGTGGTGCCATGCAGAGGATGGAAACAGAAACAAATACGTTTGTTTTACCCACTAACTAGAGGAAGGTGATGCGGCGGGTAGAGGCGCTCAAATGAGATATCATCCGTTTCTGCTTCAGAGAAACTTGGTCGTTTTCTTTCCTCTTTCCGTACCGCAATTGTTTTTGCCCGAGAATAGTGTGCATTCACCTGAGAAATCAGGCCAGCGTGGAGAGCAGTCTGACTGTTGTAAATAAAGAACAAAAGCAAAAGAGATTCAGCTGTCCGTCAGCCGCGGCAGGATACAACATTATCTCACGGCAGACTGGCTGGAAGTTAGAGGTGATGTCCGGGTGTGGTGCTTTTCCGTTAGATGTACTCAGGCAGGTATTTTTGGAGATGTAGCTTGCGATGACTTTAAATATCTTGAAATGTTAAATATGCCTTAAAATGGCTGTAAAATCTGCATTGGATGAGCCAAATCACTTGAATAGATGTAATAATCATTTATTGTGATAACAGTAATGCATTTATAAATATATTTTTTTTTCATTGAATTATTATAATGCAAATAAAAAATGTAAGCGTAACAAAATTCGTCAGAACGCGAAATGTTTACATTACGCTAAATCATTACTTGGTCCCGTGTATGCGGTTTCAAAAAGAGCAGGGGCCTTTGTTGCTCCCTGAATTATTTTCGTTCCTTCCAGGAGTCAGTCGGACCGTCTCATGACTTATGCATGTCGTAGATCCCTTCCCCTCCCGATAGCCGGAGCGGCCGCGAGATGTTGTCGTATTTGCCGGCGTGATGCATAGATCCCCGGTGGCCGCGTAAAACCCGGCCAGGCCAGGTGCAACACTAATATCCCAGCCGTATCCAAACATTTCCTTTCAAAGTAAGCAGCACGCAGGGGCTCATAAATTAGAGCCGAGATGTCGGGCTTCCAATAAGACCCTACCCTGAGCAATAAACTTTGACATTGGTGTGTGAAAAACGCCGGCTCTTTTTCATTGTCAAGTGTTACAAATTGATGAAATGAGTTCATCGATGTTCCCTGGTCATTATCCCTCTAGTGGCACTTTGTTTTACAGACAGGAGGGAAAGGGCCGGAGCAGATTAGAGGCCCCCGACACAGTTTATCAAACCAAATCTAATATCATCCATAAGAGGAGAATCTGGAAATCAATACTTCATTACTAAATTGTTACTGGGGATGAAGACTGATCGCGAGGGTTCAGAGATGTGTCTCGGCGGCCGGGGCACGGGAAGTTCAATGTCACCGACGAAGTGATAAGTAAAGACTTTGATGGGAAGAAACATTTCTGTAATGGGGCGCTGGTGAAGGAGGGCTGGGGGGGTGTCGGTAGGAAGAGATAATAGAAACCGAGTTTGCCTTTGATTGGGCTTTTGCTTTATAGCTGGAATGAGAGAAAGGTTGGGAGGAGGGGGGGCGTCTTTCTCTCTTGACTTCTACAATATCTCCAAGGCTTCTGGGTACGTGATGCTTTATGGTTGACTTACTGTGTCATCTGCAAGCAAACTCTCATTATGAAGAGATCGATTTACACAATAATCGAGTCTTTATTGTCTGTAATATAGATCTTTGTTTATTTGTGTGTATTGTTCTCTTCGCAGGGCTGGCGTGGTGTAGCTTGGAGAATGTGAGCTGTGGTTTCGACTTGTTTTGTGGAGGCAGACAGGAAAAGATGCAAGATTATTGATAATACATTTCAAACAGCCCTAAACGGACACACTGCTCTAAAGAGCATGTTTTTGTAAATACATTATCCTTCAGCAAAGAAGCAAAAACGTGATGACTTAGGTCTGTGTCAGCTTCCGTTGTGCTTCGAACGAGATGGATCGAGTGAGCCGTTTCTTACTATTCGCAACATCGCCTCTAGATACCGCTAAATTTCATACACTGGACCTTTAAACATGAATATGAACTTTTTTTTTAAGCATTCAAGGTCTAAAAACGCTTTTCTTTCTTGACAAGGGCAAATCATTTTTTTTTACATTTTATTTAAAAAAATTGAAAACAGGAGGAAACGAAAAAATGTAATAATACACGATTGAAAATCATTTTAAAGTGGTCTCTTATTTTTTCTAGATGTGTATATTAATTTACATCTTGACTAGACATAACACAATGGAAAATAAGACGTAATAATAAATAAAACCGAGATCACAACAGTAACTGTAGTATAACCATGGTATTTGTAGTAAAACTGTATATTCAAAAGCCCCTCCCCTCCCAAAAAACATGGTTATTACACTTTTACTATAATAAACCACAGTTCATTTACCTAAGGAAAAAATGAACTTGTCACAGTCCAAAATGATTCAAAATCTTTGTCTTTGATTTTTTTTAGAAAGACACTTCTTGATGGGGACTTCTGTTGAGCTTGTGGACATCACAGTGGTTCAGAAGTGGACGCCGAGGGCCTGTTCCTATCTAGCACACTATACGAGTATTGCACAGATTCTACACAGAGGTACGGCTTTGTACCTCAGCATCCAATATTAGACTGCAGACACTAAGATGTGCTTTTGTGTGTAATAATAAATAAGTACGAATAATTAGTCTTAGAGCAAATCATTTCCAGTGTTATGCCGCATTGCCATTCCCCGGTGCTGTAGGTCTCTAATTGGAACATCGTTGTCTAAAGCATCGCAGGCGAACCCTCGCTCATTTTCTTACATCCCTTACGTACATCGCCAGGCCTGCAGAGCCCCGTTTCGCTCAGGTGACAGAGATAAACATTTTTTACGGCCGAGTCTGACATCGGCGGAGGGAGAAGACTTAGTCCAGTATCAGAGGCCCACGGCTAATGATTTTTGAGCAGCCCCCAACTGAGTCTTAAATGTCTGCAATATCCATAAACAACTCTATACTGTCCAATTAGGCAGACAGAGATGTACTGAGCTGTCAGACAGATTTGCATGGCTAAGCACCTGAGATCCCTCAGATGATGGGGGGGAGGGTTCGTCAGGCCGAGGAGAGAGAAAGACGAACACAACGGATGACTTTCATTACTGCGTTTTGCCTTTTTCCACACACCCAATTACTGCCAGGATTAATTGATTATCTTACCTTTCCGTTCAAAGCCCGACGCAGGGGTTGCCTGCTCTCCTCCGCACCACGTGCACGCTTTCTTTTCTCAGAGCGTGTCTATTGTTCATGTGCAAAACCGGCCTGGCTTTCCTGCGGGGATTTAATTCATGTGTGCGATTTCAAGTTGAAAAAAATCTGTTGCAGTGAAAAGGTGGCCATTTGCGGCCGGCGATACCGGGCGTAATTGGGATTTATACCCTCGCTTGCCACCTCCCCTGCCCGCTTGGCTTTTCTCTCCTGTCATCGGGCAGGGATCTCGGGAGAATGTGACACTTCCCCGAGTATGTCTGATGGGAGTGAATCATGCTTTTTAGATTCATTATGGCACTTTATTTTTCTGCTGGGTCTTTTCTCCGCTGCCCTGGTGGTGAGACGTGAGGGGGGTGAAGTAAAGCACAGACAGCGTACATATTTCACGACGTGCATGCGGTTCTGCTCTGCGGATCGGGTGAGATGCTCTGCTTTCTGTCGCTGTAAGTTTTGTCGCACACGCCGGCCGGACAAAGAATTCAATGCGTCTCGGTACGAGAGAACATCATCAAAGTCACATCAGGCTGTCTGTAATTCCTGGGTTAACGCTGATTAGGTATAAAGCAAGCGAGGGAGAGAGAGAGAATTAAAGAATTATTTACATTTGTGCGTTTGGAAGACACTTCTCTTTTATAGCTCAGGAGATTTGATGAAGTTCTCGTGTTTTAACTTAGTCTCAGATGATTCGTTCTGAAATTGCTTGGACGAAATAAAAACAGAAACAAATGAGACTTGGTGAAGTCCATGAAGAGCACGGAGGTGTATGGATGTCGATTGTAGAGGTAAAATAATCAGGATTTGAGTTCACATTGAGATCTTCAACAAGGTTGACTTTTGATTGCAGACTTGACAGATCTGAGCTCAGTTTGGCACATTGTTGACATCTCTTCTGGAACTCTAATGGAGACTCTTAGGAGAAATATCTGAGACACAGATGAGATTTAAGGCAAATTTCCATTTCCTCTCTATTAATCTCATCGTGTCTAAACTTTTCAAAGGCGGATGAATCCGTCAACACGTCCACACATAACCCATCCATGTATGTAGATTGGATATCATATCTAATTATATATTCCAAACCTCAAAACATGTTACGAAAACACATTGTTACTTTTCTCACCCAAAATGTCGTTCCTGGCATGAACGTTTTCTTCGCGAGCGTGCGATGGCGTTTCTTTGAAGCACGTTATTTTGATCTCAGACATTGGCACCGTTGACACCTCGGTATTTGACTGTCCCTCAAGCCTCTCCATCTCCCCGGCATCGCACTTCCGTTGGAACTAATTAATAAAAGTGTTTAAATCGCATTTCCCCCCTCCTGTTGTAATTAACAGCAACATCTGTTAAAGTTTCACTCAGCCTAGAAATAACAGCCCCTGTGCACACTCGCAGGGAGAAGCGTTTGGATAACACACACGTGACTTCAGCGGACGGGCTTGTTAGAATGTGAAGGTTGTATCGATACGTTGAGCTCATTGATCCCATCATGTGTTATTTTCTTGTCCGTGCGCTCATTGCCAAGCAATCTGGGCTGGATTACAACATGCTATGCAAAGAAATCGATTTTGAAAGCTTTTGATTATGTCTGAATTTTGAAATAGACAGATGGACGGATCAATGCGGAGGTTACGTTAGGTCGGAGCGGAGAGGGTCTAAGTACAGCTGGACACGTGTTGATTTAGTGGAGGTGTTTTATGTATTTTCATATGAAATCGTCTGGTGAATTCTACAGTCCGCGCTTCTAAATTTGTTTCTGTCGAGGGGGTTTTAAATGTTGCAGTTGTTGACAATTGGCTGAAGTTCTTTTCTGAGGAATTTTTTGTTTTTAATGTACTGCGTGACACCATCGATATGAATTTTACTCGTCCCAACACATTTACAGTAAATATGCTGAGACGTTTATAATAATATACTGGAATACTGCTTTAATGTTTCATCTATATCCGTTTCTCGACTTTGTACACGTGCCATTTATTTTGGTACTATGTAGCCAAATTAACAACTTTCTTACTACTTTTTAAAAATCCATCAACCAAATATCGATCGAAATACGTCTGCTCTCTTTTTCTTGTGTCTTAAAGGGACAGTTCACCCAAAAATAAAAATGATGTCATTATTTATTTACCCTCATGTTGTTTAAAACCTGTAAAATACTTTTTTCAATGGAACACAATAGAGGATATTTTGAGAAATGTCTCATACAATGGAAGTCAATGGGGGTCAATGTTGTTCGGTCATCAACATTCTTCAAAATATCTTCTGTCATGTTCCGCAGAAGAAGGAAAGTCATACAGATTTGAAACGACGAGGGTGAGTAAATGATGACAGAATTTTCATTTTGGGGTGAACTATCCCTTTAATGCAGTCATTACGAAGCCTCTCAGAGCTCACGAGCCTCGGTTTGAGTACTGAGGTCGAACGCTAAATCAGAAGCTGAGATTAGACAGGAGGTGTCCCATGAATCAGGTTTGCACTCGCTGCTTATAATCACTTTTGTGTGACAAAAAACTAATTGAACTCAAGCTGTTTTGTGTACACGAGTATGACAAGAGCTAATGGGATAATTTGAAGTACAAACGGGTCCTCACTTTTTCATCATTAATTACTACTAATTATATGAGCTCACGCACGCTCGCGTTCAGACACCTATTACTGTATTTTGTTCTTGAACGGGGCGCATCACAATCACAATGTCAGGGATGTGTCTTAATTGTCGTATTGTTTTCTCTGCCATAACCGAACCCTGATTATGATTACAGTAGATGACACCTGAGCGGTCTGATCATACGAAAGAGAAATCACAGATCTCTTTAATATCTCAATTATTATAGACATCAGTGAGATTAACGGAGAGCAAATGGAAAGTTTTGCTTCTGGGTCTCAGATATTTCACGTAGAGGCAGAAATCTCACAAATGTCTCCATAAGAGATCTCAACGATGTCACAAACTGAGCTCAGATTTGTCAAGTCTGCAATCAAAAGTCGATAGTATTGAAAATCTCAATATGAATTTAAACATTTCTCATCAAATGTACCCAAATCCGGATGATTTTACCTCCACAATCAACACATCTGAGATTAAGTTGAAACACAACTGAGAACTCAAATCTCCAACATCTGAGCAATAAAATATTCCTTGGGTGTTCATAACTCCCTCGAGATCATCATTACCTAGATCAAAGTGTTGCGTATTGTGTCAAACATCTTTAAAAGGATAAATCGAGATCAAACGCATATTGTAATTGTATCCCTGCCCCTTTAAGAACATTCTGTCACCTGTCTGATGTACGTCATGCCGAGTAGACTGCATTACTTCACCTCATCTCTGCCTTTTTAATTGTTGTTTTTATACCCGGAGCTCATCCTCGGGGAAGCAGCCGAGTCACTTCGAAAGGTTAGCGCTCCCTGATGCAAGCGCGTCGCCGGATTTCACATAATGTCATGTCTTTATTAGCATTTTCACTGTTAATAATGTAGTCACCTGACATCAGCCCTCCGCACCGGGGGCACCATGATGATGATGCAGCGGGGAAATGGGATCTCTCCCAAAAACAATTACCGTCCGATACTTACCGCCAAACAGTTGTTTTAAAGCCGCGTTGGCGTGATTCATCAGTAATCAAGGGTTAATTTCACACTCCACTGAATGGCCTGTTTTAATCCCCATTCAGAGTAATTAAATCTGTCTAATAAAGTGAGCGCGTTTTTTGTTCGCACTTTCTTTTTTATTGTTTTACACCCTTCACGTCTCGTCTCCCGGTCCACGCGTCATCTCGCCTCCGCGACGGGCAGAATCCATCCCTAAAATTAAAACATTCCTGACCTATCCGATATGACAAGCGATGGAGAGTGCGAGAGAGAGGAAAGAGGGGAAGAAGGACGGGCTGAGGATGAGAGAAGTTGAAAGAGACTCCTCACAAAGCTCGTCAGGAGCGTGAAGAATAGCTGACAGTCGTTTCTGTTTCTCTCTCTCTCTTCCATTTCAGACGAGTGGAATGTGAAGATTTGACCCTGTCAATCAGGACCGGTGACAAGTTTAATCACCGAGCGCCCTCCACAAAATCACGGCTAAATAGGAATGCAAATAATAGAGCACCAGGGCCTCTTATAAATGCTAATCATGAGGGCTAATCAGCTGACAGGACCACGGATCCGGCTCGCTCAAGGAGTCACTCAAACTTACTTATTCTCTCTCTCTTCCACTGTCATTTTCTTTCCTTTTCACTCCTTTTACAGGCCGTGAATCCTTACGACTGCGTGAATGAAAATCAAGAAAGGTCTCTAAGCGTTGTTAGTGTTGGTGAGTAACTATAAAAAACCAGCTAACGTCAACAAACACAATGAGCGTCAAACAGGTTTCCTGAACGTTCTTCATACGGCAGCTGATCTCTGCACAATAAGTTGCTAGAAAGTATTTTAAGATGGAAAAATGACCTACTTTTTATATTGAAGCACGTCTCGCATTTGCATGGCAGTAGTTTCCAAAACTTTGTCGCTTTTCTAAAGAGCATGTAATGGACAGTGTTGGGTAAGTTACTCTGAAAAAGTTATTAATTACTAGTTACTAATTACACTTTCGACAATGTAATTAGATTACTGTACAAGTTACTCTCTTCAAAAAGTATTTAATTACTTATTACTAATTACTTTCTATATCCTACATCAACCTTGATGAGTTAAGTGATTCAAGGATAGACATGAAACGACTCTTTTAATTCATTCAAATAAATAATATAAAACTACATAAAGTATTATTATTAATTACAAATGTGAGAATTATACATTAAAGCACGGATTTTAAAGTTAGACTTTGAATTTTGATGTTAATTCCTCTTCTGCACACACATATATTACACAAAGTATTTAGTTTAATTACATCAGAAGTAACTGTAATTAAATTACAGAAAAAATAAGAGTAATCCCTTACTTTACTTTTTCAAGGGAAAGTAATTAAATTACAGTAACTAATTACTTAGTAACTAGTTACACCCAACACTGGTAATGGAGTAGTGTGACAAAAATGCTACTGACAAAAAGATGTAATGGATGGATGTTGCTAGAATAAATGGACTAAATAGACTAAATAAATTACAAATTAGATACGGCAAAAAGATGTTCTCTATATACTGTACACATTTGAATGTGTATAATTGTCTATCTGTATTATTTTATTCTGTGATTTAATATCTATATTACGTTGTACTGTAATGTCAATTGTGTAATTTACATTTAAGATGATCTCTCTTAGAAAAAGTTTGTTTTAAACTGAAAAAGAAGTACAATTTCAGTCTACTTTTTATGTACTTCTCAAAAAAATGTAGTTGTAAACTACCTCTCACAGTTGACTACTGTTACACAGCAGTGTGCCAATTTGATTCCAAAGGAGTATTGAAATAGTACACGTACAAGTATTCACTACATAAAGCAGGCTATCCTTAAAATTATGCTTGATCTTTGCTTGAAGGGATTATTACACAATATATATTTTGTTCATGTTCAGAACCTGTATTTGACTCTTTTCTGTGAGGCACAAAAGAAGATATTTTGAGAAATGTGGTTTTGTGTCATACAATGGAAGTCAACGGAGTTCAATGTTGTTTGGTTACTAACGTTTTTCAAAATATATTTTTGTGTTCTGCAAAAAAAAGGTCATATAGGTTTACAATGACATGAGGGTGAATAAATCATGCAAGAATTTTCCTTTTGGGTGCACTATCCATTTAAGTATACTTAATAAAATGACTTGAATTATATTTCATGACGGCTTTATACATTTTCCTAGTTTGTTTGTTTTGTATTTTGTGTGGCCAAAATGTTTACGCATAAATACGCAACCTTACATGATTGTTTATGTTAAATTAGCAGAAAAATAGCTACATGTAGGCTCCAGTTATTGTACCGTTACTGTAACATAAAATTACTGTGATATAAGATCTCTACAACTCTCAGTTGTTCTGTTGGTTATCTCTCTGCGGACGGCCCACTTTTGCTCTATTTGCACAGATGTAACATGTCTATTATGCCCACCTTTGATCTACTCCTGTATTTATCTTTCACCGCTTCTGCCTTGCGTGTCAGAAATCTGTTTTTGAGTTTGATAAAAGAAGTTTCCTCTCGGTCTCTCAGCGAGATGAAGTGGCCGTCTCTTTCAGAACCATGTAAATGAGGCCTTGCCAATCCACAGCTCTGTGATTCCGCTCAGAAGTGCGGAGCTCAGCCGAGACTTTGAAATGTTGATTTAAGCCCCGATCGAGGATGGCGAGTCTCCCTCCGCACCTTTAAGAAACAGTTGATCTAAGTTTTATGTGCGCTTCAAAGTTGTGAAGGTTGGCTTTCTTTCCCCAATTGTCTAGGATGTCAAAGCTAAACGTGAAGATGGCATCAAGAGTACAGCGGGACTGTTTGAAGTCCATGGAATCGCTGGCGATAAGACTGAAGTGGAGGCAGATACTCTTTCGGAGACTTGCTTTTACTTCTGGCACCTGCAGCATGTGCTTTACAGTCTCGGTTTGATTAAACGTGAATCGAGTGAATCACACCCTTGTACAGTTGGGACAGTTCACTCATAAGCGAAATTTTGTCATTATTGAATCGCATATCGTGCCGGTGTTGTTTTAAAGCCGGTTTTCTGTGTAACACAAAAGGAGACCTTTGGGAGAATCTTCCTTTTGTTTTTTTTTCCCGTACAATGATGTACAATGTTCAGCTAAATTATTGAAAATTATGAATTATACTAAGTAAATCACTTGAGTGTTATATTCCAAAACAAAGTCAGCTGTTGTTTCTCATACTTTCCTCATTGGCTATCCACAGAATAGCAGCGTACAGAAAATCACAGCATATGGGTTTGACATGACATTAAGGATGGTGAGTACAAAATGACATTTATAGCTCACGTTTAATTTCATTTTCTGGTTGTCACACAACTGTGAAGTATGGCGGTCGTATCAGATTTCTAAACCCGAAAGTGTTGACGTTTTCACAAGCGCAATTCCTTTTCAAAACATCAAAACACGGTATTCACTTCACACCGTTGTGCGTCTAAGTTTACGTTTGTGATTTTCCAAGAGAAAGTTGCTCCTTCTGCTGTATCCTGTTTTCCAAATCAATAATTTGTTGTAACGGGAGCTTTTATTCAAAGGCAAACGTTATCGTAACATAATCATAAGTGATTCGGTCTGGTTACGTTTGTCAGTAAGAGTTACGCTAGAAACGGCAACGTAAACAAGCTCTCACATCTCAAAATCTAACACTGGCAAAGTCTATTCCTCCCCTCGAACTGATGCTTTACCGTCTAATTCTCTCGGGCGTATCTGAGTGCCTGCTCCGTACCCCATCTCCAGACGCGCACGTAAGTTCATCTGGCAGTGCCAAAGGGGAAAACAAAGACTTGCTCGGAGAGCTCGTGAAAAACACTGTCATGCGCCTCAAGACGACCTCATAAAACTCCTAAACGTAATTATATTTCATTGCTTTACACAAATTGTTTTGATTTTTCGAGAAATGTCTCCGTGGTTTTGTGTTCATACGTTGGAAGTCAATGGGGGTCCGTGTTGTTTTGGTAATCAACGTTCTTCAAAATATCTTCTTTTGTGTTCTGAAGAAGAATGAAGGTCATACAGGTCTGGTGAGTAAATGATGACAGAATTTTCATTTTTGGGTAAACTGTCCCTTTAAAGCATGTCTATGGGAAAACGAAACATTAAAGTGATGTAATTTGTCATTTTTAATTGGTTGTTGTCTTTTGGTAAAACCATTTTAAAACACGTATCAACTCAATTACAAGACTCTGTAAAGAAGAACCATGTAAGAATTGTTCGGCGACTGGTGGATTTAGCTGTAGGTGCCGTTTTCCACTCATCCCCCTTCACATCATATCAGATAGTTAACAGCAGACCTTTCTCTACGCACCCCGAGGTGAAGATTCAACTCGCCGACCACCCACATCGCCAGACGTCTCCCCAGGCATCAACACCACACGGCCATCGTCCAGTCGACGTCTCCCGAGCGCCGGCCCTCCGCTGCTAATGATGCCCGTTTTTGGCAGTTCAGAGGTCTTTTTGATCCGGTATCAGCCACAGATATCGCCGGAGAGCTGAGGTTCACAAACATGTGTCTGCAGATCAATCAGACCTCCTCAGTCTGTCAGGCAGTCGGTGACTGGGACCGAGGGCCATCAAGGCCCGATGCCTTCTCTTGGATTTACTTTCTCCTGAAGCAATGGTGGGGTTTACTTCTAATGAGGAATGGGTTTGCTATGTGGAACGGAATTGCTGAGGTGCTGTTGGTGTGCACAAGTGGGTCAAGACCAAGTTGCCTGTCTGGTCGAACAGCATTCAAGATATCTGTAAATATAAACATGCCTTTTATCAACCGATCAAAGTGCTCCCGTCAGGAAAAACAATTAAAATGTTTTACAAATGAAGAAAAAAAAGATTGATCTCAAGAAGCTGGTTGATACAATGTCAAGAGCACATTTCCCATTTTGGCTAATTGCTCTGTTTTTATAACAGCATAATACTAAGCATCACCTTCTAAATCCATTCTACAGATTTCCACAGATATCACCTGTCACAGAGTTCGGCGATCGTGCGCGACTGCATTGAGATGGACACCTGACCTTCGCGTGTTTCTCAAGCACCACCACCCGTCCGGATTTACCCCAGACTGGCACACGAGTTCCAGCGGACGAACAGAAAGGGTGCCGGATGACAGGCCTGTCGGCTATTTTTACACCCGCTCCGATAACGTTGGGGAAATTGACAGACTACCAAATGATGTGTTGCAGAGTGGCTTGGTTACAGACAAGGAGACCTCTTCACGCGGGAGGGCGCTGGCTGCTGACACCGGTTATAATAGCCATGCATGGAGCTCATTGTGTGCGTCCCCCACACGTGGCATTTGGAACCGAGCGGCTTCTATCCCCACGGACAAACGATTCGTGCTTGGCCGGGGAACGTCAGGCTTCTCGCCTTTCAATCAGCGCTCTTGAAGGATCTTGGCAGGGGCTGCTCTCTTAACCCTTGAATTCATTAATAATTAGCTTAATTGTGTGAGGCAGGGGTTGGACGTGCCCGAGACGTCGGCTGAATTCTTGATCGCCTTTTTAAGACCATTTCATCTGTACTTGCGAAATGAAGTGTTTACGCATTTATCATTTGTTTCTACACCTCTCCAATGTTTTTGTTCCTCTAGTAAACATCCATCGTCCTGGCACTGCTGCATTGCGAGAGAACCTTCAGGATGCCCATGCACCGCATCAGATTGCAAAAGCTGGCACGCTTTATCAACGCCACTCGTTTTCATTTTGCCCGGGGGCTGCTGCCAGCGTCATGGGCCGTTCTTTGCAACGTGACAGCTCCATCTCAAGGGACCTGGCTCCCGCGCAAAAGCAGCGCATCAAAACAAATAAGGCCTCCGCCACATAAGCGAAATCCGCGATCAGTACCGCCCTTCAACGGCGCATGATGCAAGAGCTCACAAGGCAACCCAGTGTTCCCCGGCTCTCTGCCAGTCTGTCCTGCAATTCAGCATCATCTCCACAGGAGGCCCCCGCTTCTGTCATCCTATGGAACCGCTGAAGAGGTAATTACAGATTTTGCAGCGTACAGAATTTCCGGAGACGGACACCTGCCTTAAAAGATTACGCTCCTCCGCGGTCGACATCCCCACCCTGGCTCCTCCTCCGGCTCTTTTTTCCCATCCGAAACGGAAAAATGTTCTCCGCCGATCCCCTACCCAAACGCCGATGGCAATGGGAGCCTGTTGTACATAAAATAAAAACTGTCACCCTGGGCAACGTGTGGCACCTGAGCATTTATTCCGTCTCGCACATCCTGGCACTTAGAATTATTTCCTTCATGCCTGATAACCAAATTACAATATGGCAGGTCTCCCCGGAGCCACGGGGATCGTTAGTGCTCGCTCACAACATACTTTCAACTGATGTGGCGTTTTCATGTACAGCTGCCAATCAAAAGTCTGCGGAAAGGAGAGATGCAAATGAGGGCGGGCCTGGCAGTGTTGCAATTACGGTTATGTGTGTGCGCGCGTGCCGGCGAGCGGACGCGTAATCCCTCGCCTGTGCCGAAGACAGACAGCTGCAGTCTGAACGGCATCTAACTCTACTCTAAATGTGGGGTAAGCAAAATGGCAGGTGAGGGGAATTACTGTAGCGCTGTTGGATTATGAGCTGTCGTCTGCTTTTCTCAGGTCTCTGAGTGGGCTGAAAGCTGGAAGTCGGCATTTAGGAGCGCGAGAGGCAAACTGAGCGCAATTTTGTCGACGTAAACTCAAGGGGGTGGTTTCCCAGACAGGGATGAGCTTAAACCAGGACTAGGCCTTAGTTAAATTAGGACATTTAAGTAGTTTTAACAAACACGCCTTACTATAAACATTACTTTAAGACGACACAAAGGCACTGACGTATTTTAAGATATGTCCGTGTGTGTTGTATTCAGTTTGGACAGCGCTTACATTTATTTTAGTCTGGGACTAGTCTACTCCCTGTCCGGGAAACCACCCCTAGGTTTTCACAATACGACGACCCGATCGGTTTAGAGGTGGAGAGGCTGGTGAAGTGTTTATATGTTTGGGACAGTTTTTTTTTAACTCTTGGTCAATAATGATAAATAAAATGGATTGTATGTACATTTATAAACTAGTAAACAAATTTTATTGCATTGATTGCTGTCAGCTCTTAATGAAAATTCTGGTCCTGTACGCAGATGATCTCAGCCGGACCTAAAATACTCTTTAAGTGTCAATTCTTTCATCTTTCATCTTTTACCGTCGTGTCATTTCTAACCTGTATGACTTTCTTTATTCTGCAGAACACAAAAGAAGATATTTTGAAGAATGTCGGTAACCAAACAACTTTGAACAGCATTGACTTTCATTACATGGACATTTCTCAAAATATCTCCTTTTGTGCCCGACATAAGAAAGTCATATACAGATTTTGATTGACATGATGGTAAATAAATGATGACCATTTAAACATGTCTCACGATGTTTCTAATTAAACTGAACGCATTGGTAACACGTCACAATAAGGTGCGTTTTGGTTAACATTAGATAACAATGAGCAATTTTTCAGCATTGATTCATCCTTGTTAATGTTTGTCAATACAATTATTCGCTTTAGTTCATGGTGCATTAACTAATGTAATCTGATTTTAAAACTGTTTTAGTAAATGCAGAAATTAATATGAACTAAAATTAATAAATGATATATAAGAATTGATCATTGTTAGAGCATGTTAGCTAATGCATTAACTAATTGTTAACAAATAGCACCTTATTGTAAAGCGTTTCCAATGTATTAAATACAAATAATGTGTTTTTGTGAATCTATAGTGTTGGTTTGCCAGAAGGTCTCTGTTATTTAACCAAATTTCCAGGTTACACAGCAACAGGGCAGCAAAAAAAAACGTTTCACCGATTTTTTTCCAATGAAGGAACTTATGTTAACTTCATGTCATTTACAGATGGGTTCCTTTAAGACCATTGCCATTTCAACCGTCTCCGCATAATAAAGGTAAATCAAATTCACTGGTTTCCCGTCGCTCAGCCAGAGAGATGAAACGACTGGGAAAAATTACGGCGCCGGATGACGCTGAATAAATCTGTGCACCGGGGGTTAATAGCACAGTAAATCACCACAAGCCTTTTTCAGGATGCTTGACTTTATTTCTTTCTAATTTTGTTTCCCCCCTTTTGTTTCCCGATTTTTTCCTCGTCGGCCCCCTCCTCCTGTCTAAAAGCGATGCTTTTGTTGCATTCCGAGAGGTTGATAAATCAATCCATCAAAAAATTCTTTGCGGTGAAACTCAATCAAGAAAGGTCATGTCGCCGGGAAAAGAACAGATTAAATTAGCATTGAATTAGACATGGAAAGTGAGCTCTGTCAAAACCATCACCCAGCTCAGCACAATTAGAATATGTTAATTATGCATTTCATTAAGGGCCCAGGCGCTCTTTGAATGTGCGATGAAATGTCACTGGTGTAGGCAGCCGAAAAATGGAAGATTGCCAGGCACAACTTTCTTTGTGCGGTGTGTGACACCTTCATTAACATCAGGGATTGCTGCTCTGATTAGACTTTTTGTATTAGTGGAAGTCTTATAGGCCTTCAAGTGCTTCGCCTTTTTTCCACCGCAACCAGAAAGGACATTGTGTCTGCGGATGCTCGAAAGCCGGGTTGAATTTGCCCACCACGACACCCGGGCAACAATACGACCCGTGATCCTCGGGCGTTAATGGCTGCGCTCATTCCTTCGCATCGGTTTCTTTTGATTATCTTAGCCTGCCTTTGTCACGACGCTGTCGCTCAGAGACCTCATTTCCAGCTTCGCACGTCGAATTTAAGGTGCATTCATATCGACAGCTGGAGGTTGTCAGGTCGCTGTTGGTGGCGTTTCTACTCTCGTCTGCGGTGAGCTTCGCCTTTCAAACATTAGCAGCCTATCAGTCTATTTTAAGAATATCCTCAATATTACGATCACACAAATGAGTCTTTCGGAAGGCTGTACGGCTGTGAACACTCTTACTTATCTACTATATCTAGGAGTTTTTTTGAGTCAACACAGATGACTAAAATAATTCGACTAGACATTTTTACAACACATCTTGTTTTAATAAAGATGATGTTTATTAAGGTGACTATTTTCGTCATCGAAAAGCAATGAAAGTGTTCAGTTATCTGCAGGCAGGGCATGGCGGAGACACACTTTATGAATTCTTGTGAATAAATTCAATTCTTTTCCTGAAATATTCATTCTTATAAACGTCTGTTGGCCTTCTCTTAGGTGAACATAAAAATCTGCTTTGAGCGAAGACAACGTGATGGCCGTGGACACCTCTCGCTATCCATCACGGCGAAATGAGAGGCACGGAAAGACTTAAGAGAGTGAGATAATGAAAAAAAGTGAGAAGCCCGAGCAAATGGTCCAGCAATCCCGATGACTTACGTTCAAGATCAGTCAAACTTTTAAAAACTTCATTAAAGCAAAATGAAAGCGCTCCATGGCACTCTGAAATGTAATAGAAGATGCTCTGGAATGAGAACAGCCTGCCAATTACGGCTTTCACAGACTTTTTTCAGGGTTTCAATGACTGTCTGAGTTCACACCGAAGGAAACTGGAGCATGTTCCTCACCCAGGCGTGATGTTCATAACGCTGCTCGATCACCGCTGGTTAATCTTATTCACGCTATCATCTAGTTGGAGAGAGAGCTGTTAATATTAACCCTGAGAAGCGACGCTTTATTTAAAATGTATAATTCTGTGTTTTGTGTTGCTTAAAGTGTGTTGGGTGTTTCTCATCTGTTTTATTGATATCGCATTGTGGCGGTTTGTGCCAAGCAGTGGTGTGCTGTGTTGTCTTTTACAGGCGGTAATGGATGATAAATGATTCTAGAAAACTGCACTTGTAAAAGAAACTGTTATTTTATGAACATCTGTTTCAAACACTACTGAGATGAACACTAGCTCATTCCTACGTGTAATGTATAGATCACTTGGCAAGATGTAAACACCGGTCCAGCAGCACTTTGTAATGCGTTTTTTAATCTTACATTATTTCATCTCAAAGATAATTTTTAACAATTTGATTCGGTTATAAATGTTCTGTTGTTTGTGTTCAAGTGTTTGTGCAGTGTTCAAAAACTGGAAGTTGGATCAGTGTTGGACCAGCATTGTTTACGTCTTCCGAAGTGGTCTATAGGCTGCAAAACGATGCTGCCTTCTAAGGTACCACATTTTGCTCAAATTCAGACTAAGATTGCAGTATTCTTCTAAAAGTTCAGGTGATCACAGAATACTTCTTACCCAATTTATATTAAAAACGAAAGATGGATATGAGAGAAATTCAAAACATCAATTAGAAAAGCTCCATCTTATTAAAAATAGATTTCACAGGAAAACATATTATTTTGCATAGTAGCAATTTTGTATGAATTTGTACGATTATTATAAAAAATCAATAATGAATCCTCGTACTTAAATCCAAATATCACTGGGACAAAAGCAGATCATACAAATTTACGAATTAGCCACTTTGTAAAATAGTTAAAATAGTTGAAATAGACTACATCACATGATGTGTTATGTTTGTTTTAGTATGTTGTTTTATTTATTATTATTATTATTATTATTAGGCCTATACATTTTTAAATAGGATGCCTTAAATAATAACACACTTTACTTTACTTTACTTTACTTTACTTTACTTTACTTTACTTTACTTTAGAGTATGTTGCCATTTTACTACAGAGTGTGACAGTGTCCTATAGGATGCACACACACACGTACACACAAGGGATTTGTCGTGTGAGTCTTGACATATACAGTGTATACATGAACACAATAAAAATAATTTGTAAATGTACTACGAATTCACTTAAACGTCATGTCTAATATGTGTGAATGTACATAATCTGCTTGGGATGCATGCTTCTTAAGAATGCAGTACACCGTCTTGCTCTTGTTCCTAGTATTCATCTACAATCTGACCCTCTTATGATTTCTTACCGTCCATTCATCAGAAAGATTCACGCTTTGTTTTCCCTTTAAAAAACGGAGCCATCACGCGAGACCTCCATACAACAACACAAAGAATCACTGTATAAGATATGGTACATCTGACCACAATAAATATCAGACAAATGCACGGCTGTAAAATAATTTACATACATCTACAGGAAACAGCCAATCAGAGGAGAAGTATGGGGGTCTCCGTCTGCTGTAAATGTATTCGGTGGCCTGAGGATGAACTCGGAGGCCATGTGACGTATGATTTACACACAACAGACCACTGACTCTTTACAATGATATATCTCCGCCTCTGACGTCTAATCTTTCTCTTTAAACGCTGATATAGAGATAGATAACAGTGTTCTATTGATTCTGCTGTTTTTTCACTGTCAGCTCTCTATCTCAGGCCCTGGCTGCTTTTTTAAACACTAGCGTCTTGTATCTTTTAAATTCACAGGATTGAATGGACCGTTTCAGCTGTGACCTATTTTCCATTCCGTGTACAGTTATGGTAATACCATGGTACTTTGAGGACACCATCATGAATTTAAGCTCGACACTTAGCACGTATGGCAGTTTTCACATTCGCTCCGTGACCTTAAAATAAAGGGATAGTTCATCCAGAAATAAACAAATTCTGTTATTAGTGCACCCTCTTGTTATTCAAAACCAGTCTGTGATTTTTTTGTTGTGTTGGACAAAGAAGATATTTTGAGAAATATCTCTGTGGCTTGTGTTCATACAATGGAAGTTGATGGGGGTCAATGTTGTCTTCAAAATATCTTTTTGTGTTCTGTAGATGAAAGAAAGTCCTACAGGTTTTGGAATAACATGAGCACGCGTAAATGATTTTTAGGTGAACTTTCCCTTTAAGGCACATTTCATTTTGTAATAAAGCTAAAATGTGTTTTCTGTACAGCTGCTTTGAAACAATGCAAAACTGTGAAAAGCACTTTTATAAGAAAATTCAATTGAATTTGAAATGAAATGATTTCTATACTTAGATAGGCTATTAAGAATAGCAAATTGTGCCCCCAAAAACGTGGTATTACTATGATACTTGTTATTGGCCGGTGTTCCTTATGCGATCATCATTATGATTTTTAATGCTGTTATAAAAAATCATTTTCATCATCATCATCATCGTGCACACAGGCCAGCACGAGTCTTTCTTGGCTGTCAATGCGGGTCTGAAGATTTGGAAAGCAATTCATCTCAAGCTTCATGTTTATTCAATTCAAGTGTTTCCATATTAATACAGTTAATCTAATATCTAACATGTCCACCTTAATTACAGCCTTTCTTCTTGCGAACCCTGATCTGCTACAATCTGTGCAAAGAGCATGATTAAAGGAATCCTGCACCTCATTTGCACATTCACTCTGTAGGTGCACGCGAGGCGGGCGCTACCTCCACAGCCTGCTGAATCAAAATGACGTGAGAGAAAGTTGAAACTCTCAGTCTGAAACGTAACTTCAAGCACAGTATCATCCGTGGATACGTCAACCCCGTTACCACCACCGGCCTAGTAACAGGGTTGACAGAGCTTTCATGGGGCTATTTGGACATTCAGGCCACGAGCAAGCGTTGGGTTTTGCCTGACGAGTTTGCGAACGATCAAAGCCAGCAGCTTGCCCGCACCCTCGCGTACTTTCTGACTCCCTATGAAATTGTTTTGAAGCATTTACACCACTTTAAGCCTCCTAAACGTCATAATTCCTATTATTAGTAGTTTGATGGCTTGAAAACATCAGGCCGTCTTAGATTCACCCCGCCGACGGGTCGTGGACGTTTCTTTTTATAAAAACGTATTAATAAATCCACTGCGAAATCAAATTATGCACGTAAGCATGCTTGCATCGCGCAGGCGGCAGCTAAAACCGAACTTGGCAAAACCGACGTCGACTCGCATTTGTAAATCCTCTGTCAATCTGTCATTAGACATGTTATGAAATAATGATAAGTGTACGCTCGTCGCGCGGCGCTCTCTGATGTTGATGCGGTGTAATGGGGGAAATGTGCATTGAAATTTGTCTGCTTGAATACACACAAAACATTCTTTATCTGTCTCGCTTTGAATTTTCCTGATGAGTTTGTATTTTCTGGATCATAGACTCCACGAGAACATAAAGGCGTCAGTGAGCTCGCGATGAGAACGTAGGAGATGGTTTGTGTTGTCAGGACTGAAACTGCTTATAAAAAATACCTACCTGTGATCTGGATGCAGTCTCATTTTCAGATTTTTATGTGAGTTGACAAAAGATCTTCCTTTCGTTTTGGGGGGTCTGGATCAGTTTGAATGATTCCGTGTTAGATGGGGACCACACGTGCAGGAGACACGGTTGTTATGATGTTATCGTCTCCGCAGATGTTGACTCGGTTGATGGATGTTTGACAGCTCAGCCTTTTTCCTGTAAGCTTTCAGATCTTCATAATCGCAAACTGCCGGTTGATCATCCCGCTGTCTACTTTCCTCCTACGAGAGTTGAAAAATGTGAGGCCAAAGTTGAAATAAGCCCGGTGTTTATCATGTGAATAACTAGAATAAAACACGTTAAGGAAATGTTTCAGGTTTAATAGAAGTGAAGCTGTATCAACAGCATTTGCGTCGGCTACCACAAAAAATGACTTTTAAGCAGAAACTGAGGTTACGATATAGATTTATAATGGAAGCAAATAGGGTCAAGAGTTTGGAAGGTTTTTAAACCAGCGACGCTGATAGTTTCGATAAAATTCAGTCGTAAGGGTCAATGTTTTGAAATTGCGATTTTTACACCATTTCCAAGCTGAATAAATAAGATTTCCATTGATGTATGGTTTGTTAGGATAAGATTGAACTTCTGAGTCTACACAGACAAGGTTAACAACGTTGCTTTGATTTCAAAACAGTGTGTACTTGACTTTTTTCTGTTTTCCCAATGTATTTGAAATGCTTTACAGCACAAACAATTTTACCTTTTATAGTAGGAACAGGTCAAAATGATTTTCTGTGCTAATTGGCACAATTGCCACTTTTGATAGACCTCAAACCTGGAACATTTCTTTAATCCTTTTACCCTCAAATTGCCAGCGCATACAAGCCCTCAAAATGTGCCAAATAACAACATGAACAGCAAATGGCTTTTTTTCTATTTGAACAATTATATTGTAAATTTACTGAAGAAAAGTAAGATTATTACATATTTGTTTACCACAAAGTCACCAAAAGCCACAAAACTCCACTTTATATTTTACAGGTCCTTTGCTAAGCTGCTTTTTTAAAGATGCATTCACAAAGCCTCTCATTTTAACTACAGATGGCTGGTTTGATAAGCACAACTGACAGAGCTGACAATCTGAAATCTCACTTTATAAAAGTTTCAGGTAGAGGAACTCACACACTTTAAATAGCTCTTTGCCGTGTACTGCCGTATCTAGAACAGCCCTCCATCAAACCATGCACCTCAGACCAACAGACAACGTCGTTTTCGGGGCAGTCGCTATTTTACTCTCTTCCTTTCCATTTCTCTGTCGTCCACGTGGCAAGTTTGACTTGTAATGGTTGTCTTTAAATATTCATTCTGTTTCATTTCTGTGTTTGACGTTGGGTCGGCCCCGGAAAGACATGCACGGTGATTGAGCAGCATCTACATTTCCTTTCTACCTGCAAGAGAACGTTTTGAAAGGTTTTAGCAAAGCGTCACTCACTTTCAGTCACCTTTTCAAAAGGCCGGCTGAAATAGATTGTTGCACAGTCAGCGATACAGAGAAATGCACGAGAGAGACAGCTGAGCTTTGACGGATAGATGATGTGTCGCTCTTCCCAAAAAAATGTTAGACTCTTATCAACTCGGCATCACCCGTCAATGGATCTTACAGATCTTACAGTTCACGTTTCATAAACAATTTCACAGTAATTTGTAAAACATAGTTTTACAACTAATGCATCTTTTTCAATTCAGAATTCAAAACTTTGAAAATAGGTTGTAAATTGCTATTGAATTTGGAGATGTTTTGGTCAACAAAAATGCATGCTGGGAAATAATAATCTAATCTAATTTAGCTGATCTCAATTCAATGTGATTATAGATAAACACATGCAGTTTTCACATTCAGTACTAATAACTGCGATGCATCGCCAAATGTAACATCGCAATCTTTGCAAAGATCCGCTAACATCATCTTCTGATTCTTTACACTTTTTTATATATGTCCAACATCTAGTATCTCTCATCACAAAGCATTTCCTAACCAAGTGAATGCCAAAAGTATGTCAAGAATGAGTGTGCACAGCAAAGAACTATCTTCCGTTTGCCAGCAGTTCTTCAGGATCTCTGGGTCGTGGCACAGCGTCTAGCCCCGGGGCCGTGGAGCTGCTTCAAACTGGAGCTGACATCACCAAAATATAAAAGCAACAAATCACACATTTTCATTGGGTACTGATCTCCTGGCCAGGCCCTCTGCCACCGTCAGCACAATCACGGCCGCCACGCTGATACCCGATGACTGTCCGACTGCTCGCTCCAGCTGTTCCTAGCCAGCAAAGCAGAAACGTGCTGAACGTGGCCGGATGCCATAGACGGCAGTCCGGCCCCGGCGTGCGCTCGTAACACCACTACACCCTAGCAGATTGGCCATTGTAGAATGATGGCGTGCTATGATGAGAATTATGTTAGGAGTTTATTCCACCCCTAAGCGAGACGGTTCATTTGGCGGACATGTTGGTAATGTTCCCTGGCAGATATTTGTAGTCAAGCAGATATCTTGAGTTTTTAAAGGATGGAGGAACTCCAAATTGGCAAGATTACAATTCATTAACATACGTCAAAGATCTCATGAAGAAAATGTGAATGCTGCTTGCAAAAATCCTTGCCATGATGTTGGGATGTGAGGTTGTCATGTTGCCACGTGGTTTTCTTGTCATTTTTTTCTTTTCTTATGATGGTTTATTAAGATTGATTATATGACTGTTTTGATTGGACGTTTCTCCTCTGGATATGATTGTTTATTGCTAATGAAAGTAACTCATCGATCATTAATTGAATAGTTGATTGGACACACGTATGTTGAGATGTGTTTAGATACTGTATAAATATGAAGAGTTTCTAGAGAATGTGAAACACCGACAAGGTCATATGTGACGGGAACGTTTGATGATTTTAAACATGCACTGAGCACTTTATTTTGCACCTTGTGAATAAAGAGGATTGCTAACATCTCAGCTTGCTCTTGGATAGAATTGATTGACAACTTGAAATCGCGTTGAATGTGTTTGAATTCAGCGCAAGATCCTCCTTTTGACTTTTTTGAAAAATTGTTGCCTTTGAACTTTTTTGATTAAAGTTGTATTAACATGAAAGCTTAATTGGCCTGTCACTTAATTTACTGTGTCAATCCAATTGATTTGTCCAATCTATTTGATTTGACAAAATTATAAAAGTTATCTTAACGTTTGGGAATTGGTAAAACTCAAACAAAAAAACATGAAGAAGACATTAAAAAAAATAAAGACAAAAAGAAGACATTTAAAAAAATGAAGGTGACATTTTTTACATTATAGAAAAACAGGTTTCCATTAGTTTTAACACAAAAAACCTTCAAATACATGAACTGTTTCTTTTTTATACGTAGTTGGTAGTAATTGATTGGTAAGTACAAAACAATCAAATCACTTGAACCATTGAATTAATTGTCTCACAAACATACAAACCAGACTTCATTTTCAGTTTGTTATCTTCATTCTCACTGACTTACATGGACGTCAGTAATCACATGATTTGCCTTATTCTGAGTAAGACAATATTACGATTGAGGTGTTTACATGAGTTGCTTTAAGAATATACCTTTCATTTTCCCGTTTTACATGTTACGCTACATAGTTCGATTAATGGCATACGTCATTACGCTCCTAAGCGACGCCGTTCGACGTTCCCTCCATAATTTTATGTATCAACAAACAGTTCGTCTTCGCCATGGTACCACATACAGTTTTTGGTGTTTCTTTTATTTCCTAGAATTGTTGGCATCTTTCTTGCTTCCCGTTCGGACCAAAAATGTGCTTTCTTGCTTGAAGCCATGTTGTTTGCCGTAAAATTCGTGCGTGTGTGTAACCTGTCGCAAAGTGCCGCGAAAGTTCCTACGCGCCGGTAATAGTGCGATTAAGATGTGTACATGTCTATACGGCACTTCGATAATGCGACTAAAATAGGAATACTCCACCCGTCTTGATTCGATTTGCGTTTACTACGATTATGAGTTTAGACGGATTAAGCTTATCAAAAAGCTGTTCACATGGTCCATTCTTAATCAGAGCGTTGTCTTAATCGTGTTAATATCGGATTATTGTTGTCCATGGAAACGTGGTCACTGTTATGGAGAGAAATACCAAACATGCTGAACAGAGTCCATGTCTACCAAATAAAGCACTGATCACCACAATGGTAACTTTCCCTTAAATTTTTATAATTTTCTTAGTTTTGTGGTAAAAAACAGCATTCATACATTTGGTTCGATTTCAAATCAGGCTTGAACGTTTTTTATTTACATTACTGTGAGTTTGGCTCTTTTAATTTTCAATCATCAATAATTTTCCTTTTCCTCTCTATACCATCATCCTCGAGCACAATTCAGCAGCTTTACAAAGTGATGGTATACATGAATCACGCATGTCGGTATTGCATAAATGCAAGCATGCATTTATTGCATTTATTGGTTATGAATGGCCTTTATCAGCGGCGTCCTACTGCTGACACAGGAAGAGAATGAAACATCAGTTATGTGTTTCTATTTAACGGCACTCCGCTGCTGGTAGGCTACATCTCAATCTATTTCGACAGTTTTGTCTATTGGCATGTGTGGTCATGAGCTGATACGTGCAAGTATAGCGCGTGTGCCAACTGTAACGTCCACATGCAGCCCATCTGTGAGCACGCAGGCCGGGAGGATCTGTCCTGAGCGACGCTGTAATGGGTCCTGCTGTCAGACCGTTAGCCCTCAGGTTATCTGTCAATCACACAGATATGAATTAACTGCCAGTCCATCAGGATTCAGAGTTCCACCTCATCCGGTAAACATAGCCGGGTACACAGACCCAATGCTCAAAACACGGCCCATATGGCCGCCCGTCACAAAACCTATTCAGTCTTTAAAGTCTGTGAAAAGAACACAAGGCAGAGTTTTAATGCTCAGAGGTTGCTCTTTTATAGCTCAGGAGATTCTCAGTTCTTGTTTACTTTGTCTGATGTTTCCTTTAAATTGAAATAAAAAAACACTTGTTGAAATGAGAAGTACAGAAGTATGTAGACAACATCGCTTGGATAATCTAGTTTTGGAGAATTTGACGAGAATAAGTGTGCTATTAGTATACAGTACTTCATACTTTGTTTACTTTTAATGTACTTATCGGAAATCTACTGTAGCACCTAAAGTGTACTTAAAAGTACTCTTTAATAAACTAAATTAGTTAATAAACTACCACTACTGTGGTAGTGAATAATTTCCCAGAACTGAAAACTGCAAATCATCCAAATATTTTCCTTCAACAGGACAAAGACAGTTGTACAGGTTTGGAACAACTTGAGGGTGAATAGATGGTGACAGAATTTTCATTTTTGGGTGAACCGTTCCTTTAAGGACATGTTTGTTTACTTTGTATGATACACAATTTTAGTTCAGTGTTGGAGATAAACTCCAAGGTCGGAAAAAAACCAGTTAAAACCAGTTGGGAAAGATTAGCGACGTATTTGAGAAACAATTGACATTGCAAATTAAACAATGTCTTAACCCGTCTTTCACATTCCCAAACAATGAAACTGTTCCAACACGAGTCATTTTCCAAACATTTCACTCCACTGTTTCCCATTATTTTGCTGTTCGTTTGACATGTGACACTTAACCGCTCGCTGACATTTTTTGCTCACAAATTTGAGTTTATTTTCAGTCCAGTTAGTGCACTTAAAATGCTTTATTCCGGTGCGGTTTAAAATCAGTGTCTGGATGCACACGACTCTTTTCCACCGCTGTGACTTAATTAGGAGGACGAGTGACACATCTCAAGTGTCCGCCTGACAAGCCGAAGCACGCGCGCCCGGGGAAGATGGTACAAGCACATTTGCCGGATTAAGCATTCAGGCTTTATGAAGACGTGTTTCCAAAAACTGAATGAGTGAGACTTTAAATGACAAAGGAGGATCCGTAATATAATAACCTCGGGTGTGTCTCAATCCCTTGTTTGCAGTAAAACGCTCCATTGTCAAAAAAGCTCCTGTGCTTTTAAACCTTTGTTAGGCCTACATTTGCGTTTTCTGTTTATTGACATCTGCTGTGGAATGAGCCGCACCCCGAGGTCTTCAAAAGATGTTATTGGCAAATTACCCGGCAACATTTATCAGGACACTAACGTAATAATCTACATAATCGTTTGTTCATTTGCTCGCGCTTATTGTTCTTTTAGCGCGCGGTTTTAATTTTTTTATTTTTACCCCGCCACCCTGTATAAACATAGCAGACACGGTTAATTAATCGCGGGGTTGTTGAAGGCCCTGATTGTGTATCCGATTTCAGCCTTCCTTTAATGTGGCAATAAATCTCAAATGACTTTGAATTATTGTTCTGGATTAATATTAGAAACAGCTAATTTCCTCCCCCTGATTACATTGAAGAAAAGCACCCAGGCCCCTAATGCGAATGTGTGACATTGAGCTGCTACCTCACAACCCATTTCAGACGTTAACCCGTCACACGTGCCCATCCGGTGGCGGGGTCATTTCAAAATCTCGCCATTAACCGCAAAGGCTAAATGACTCGATGGCGAGTTACCTCGGCCGCGGCACGCTTCCGTTTGCCTCGATTTGGCTTTACAGGCACACTCTCAATTTTAATTAAGAAACACAAATGACCGGAATATTGCCGTGGTTTTTGTCGTATTGTTCAGCGTATCTTAAATCATCCTCGGGCTTCCATTTAAAGGAAGTTGGTATTCCGAGGCATAATGGCTCGGCGGAGGGAATCAAGAATCCATCGGTGAGGCAAGACGCTAAATAATTTATGGCTTTAATCTGTGCGCTGAGGTGTGAGCTGGATGGCTGTAATTATAAATGCAAGGAGGAATTATTGCGGAATACTTTAACTGCATTAGGTGTCATCCGATGAGCAATCGTGATTGCCTGCTCGTTTCAAACAAAGGAGGGCACGTCCAAATCGCCAGACGCGTTCTCCCGTTTTACAATCAAATGTCAGTTTTCTGTTGTAAAACAGATACGACGGCGAGTGGTAATTGGCGGCTTCATTGCGGGCAAAAAGGAAACGGCAATAAATTGTGCAAGGTTCAAAGGTTAATTCTTTTTGGATGTGCGGAAATGAATGCGCAGGTGCATCATATATGCAAGGGACATTTGAGTTTAGTCTAGATTGACTGGCAAAAAAATGTAAGACGTGCATCTGTGTGTTAGTAATGGTGGTGCTTTTGGTTTCGTTTCTATGTGATTTGATCAGAAATGGAGCATGCACATCTGAGGGCAGCATTTCACAGTCACCCTGCGACGACCGGGTCTGCCACGGAATAAAAGACATGATTATACACAATGCTTTTTAATGACAAATGACTGGATAAAAAATGTATATTTTACCGCACAATCAGAGTTTAAGGGTGTTGACAAAACAGGTTTTAATGAGCCTAAGATGAAAGATAAATTCTTATGCAGTACTTAATGTCAAGGTGACATCGGGGTCATATTAAAAATCATAACTTCACTTTGTTATTATATTTTACCAAATTGGAAAACGATGAACTTGAAGACGAGCAGACGGATAGAAAATGTTAATGCTTTATTTGTATTGGTATAAAAGGTGCAGTGTTTCTTCGTCTCACAAAGCTCCCAATGAGACGCACATTTTCTGCAATGCTAAGTATACATTAATGTGAGACATCCTGGTGTCAAACCTGTCCAAATCTGTATGCCCACACACTGAATCTGCGCCTAAACACGTGATTAAACTTTTATTAAAGTGCTTTTCTGTTCTATCGTTGCGACACAAACATTTTACAGAGCAAATATACTGTACATTTCAGTAAATGTGTGTCTGGCTACCTGTCCGAGCGCCGGTGCCTGTTTACACGGGCACATTTTCGGCTTGCAAATTACAGTCGATCGATTTGTCGTTAAACGTAATACACTTAAAAGTTGCCATATCATACAAATAAATAGTAGTCATAGCCAGAGCTATTGCATGCAAACATCAGCATTTATGTCTCAAGCAGTAATACATTTCATTACCGGTGGTGCATTTGAACAGGGTGCAAAGACTTACGTCAATGTATTTATCTTTTCATGATTATTTATTTTCTAACAGCACACTTCATTCTATCCCAGCCAGTGCATCCGTTTCGTCCTCAGTATGATGAAATGTTGATTTTTTAGCATTCTACATAGTGCTTCTTGAAACAATGTGGGAAAAAGGTAAACCAAAACAAATTAGACAATTTGACCCGTGTTTTATAAAAGCAGAGCAATTACAGTCGTTTATCAACAACAAATGAACTACAAGTATTTAAAAAATGGTCAAATCTACTCTTTGTCCATTTCAACAAACTGAGAATGATTCTCGGGGGATTTACTGTGAGTTTTACTCAAGTGAAGTTTGACTGCGTGATTGCTGGCAAATGTCCGACTGCAAAGCTTGCATTTGAACTTGGAGTCAGTTTCCTCCTCCGTGATCTGCGAGTCAGTCGGCCGGACATTGAGAGCCTTTGAAAGTTCAGGTTCTGTAACTTTAGTCGGGTGCTCTATGGGCAGTTTGTTCATGTCCTTGATCAGAAATCCGAGGTGGATCTCAAGGTGGGATATAAACGCGGAGGGCGTTCTGAATTGCGAAGCGCAGTCATTGCAGTAGAAGACCGGATAGCCGGTGTCCATGTTCTTTAAAAATTTGGTCCCCCCTGTTTTTCTAAGTTGGTACTTTACGTTGGCTAGCCAGTGGCTGATGGTGGTCATGGAAAGCCCTGTGAACTTTGAGATGTGCATCCTCTCCTGAGGACCCAGATCTGAGAGGAGATACTTGCCCTCAGATGTCAGAAAAAGGCTGGAGGCAAACTGAGCTTGAAGGATGAGCAGATGCTGAGGATTCCAGTTGGACTGTCGACCTTTGCGCTTGTGGATGGAGTACATCTCGCTGGACACGTCTTCGAAACGTCGCACGTCGGTCTCTAGCTTCATGATGGGCACCCTCGACGGCATCGAGGGCTTTGGCGTGGTGGCTTTTGGAAGAACCTTCACCATATCTGCAATGTCAGAGAGTGCGTGTTTCTGGGGCACGGGAGTGGAGGACTGCAATGAGAGCGATGGGTTGGTTTTACTGTGTTTGTATTTTGTCAGGTCTATCGGCTGGTCATCATTTGTGTACATGAAACTATTGCTGGCCCTGATGGAAGCTGCTGTTGAGAGTGCAGATCTCGGTTTGTCTAAACCTCTACTCAGTTTAGAAAATATAGATTGTGTGCGATGGGAAAAAATGCTTTCCGGCCTGGGCTTGTTTGCTTTACCCAAATGATTGTTTAAGACAGACTGTAGTGCGCTGAGAGGGTTTATGCTAAGGACTTCCTGGGAGTCGCTGACAAGCTCAGAGGAACTGCTGTGCCCATTGCTGGCAGGGGGGCTGGGCGACTGGTTCCCTCTGTCAGAGAAAGCTGGGCTCAACTTTCCTTTGATTGTGTCATTCTCTTCACTTACACAGTCTGCATCCAGCTTTGAAGAGGAAGAGGAGTCGTCCTGACAATCACTGTCGTCATTCTCCGCCAGATCAAACCTAGTGCTCTCGCTCTCTTTGCCTTCGGATGCACCGCTCCTCTCCTTTTTGATGTCCGAATTGTGATGACTCTGGAAACTTTCAAGTGCATGAAGTCCCTGATAGAACTTCCCCTTGGGAGCGATGGCTCTGTGTTTGTGGTTGAGACTTTGCTTCAGTTGAATGGGAGGAGAAGAGCAGAATGAGGTGGACTTAATCACCCCAGAGAGCTGGTATGCTGCATGAATACTAGGGTAAGCGCTCCAGCTGGGGGTCCCTGTTTGAGCTTTATTAATCGCAGAAGCTACCGTGTTTGCTAAAGACTTGAGAATGTCCCCCCCTCCGCTGGATCCCTGCTCGAGGTCCTCTTCTCTCAAATACGGATACTTGAAACCGCCGTCAGTTGACTTCCGATCCTCCTCATCTTGCTTATCATGCTTGTCTCCATGTTTTTCAGTTTTCTCAGGTGACGTTTCTCTTGGAGTGCCTCTCTCAGAGTCTCCAGATGCGGTGCTCTTCGGAGACACCTTTTCTCCTTCGAGATCATTCAGTGTTGGTTCAGCTAACGTCTGCATTTTCTCTACTGCCAGAGGATCTAGGGCTAGCTGTTTGCCCTTCTTGGAAGCCGAATTCGTGACTTTAATGAAATGGCCGGTGACCATCATGTGAGTGGTGAGCTGTTGTAGCGTATCATGCGAGCTTCCGCATTCCATGCACTTCAGGATCTGAGACTTGCAAGTTTCGAACTGCCACGTGTAACTAGCACCGTTTTGATAGCCGTAGCGGTTGTTGGGAGCATTGGTGGGACCAGAGGATCGTTGGGCCTCGCTGTAACCCGGGACCCCTGTGGTGGAGTCAGGGGAACAAGGCCTTGTGGCTTCGAATCCACGTCTCTTGGCTGGTGGGACTAATTTGGGCGTGATTATTGGAATGGGTTCTTTCAAAGGCACTTTCTGGTAATGCTTTGTTTTGATCATGTGTACGCTCAGATCTTGCAGGGAATCAAAAGAGTGGCCACAGAACATGCACTTGAGCACTTTCTGTGCGTCCTCCTTGCCCTCCATGTCTTGAAGGTTCCTCTTCCTGTTCTTGGACGACGAAGTGGAGGCAATGCTTTGCTTTTTGTGGTTGTTATCTTGGTAGTGGCCACTCTTGTTCATATGTACCGTCAACTCCACCAGAGTATCGTAGGCTGCGCTGCAATCTTTGCAGCGGAAGCGACTGGCCCCGGTAAAGACCGTGCCGCACGGTTTGCTGTTTTGTCGGTACAGATGGACAGAGCTGAATAGATTAGGCTTTGACATGGGTTTCGGGGACAACGTTTGGTGCAGGGTTTTGGAAAGTGCGTCCTGGTGCCAGTCAAACTCATTCTTGGTGCTCCCGTTGGTGCTGTCACAGTTTTTTTTGCTACCGGTGTTCCCAACCTTCAAATCCAGTCCAATTTTGGACCAATAGGAGTCTGACAGGAAGTTGGCATAGGCAGCCCTCATTTTCTCCAGGCTACTGTGCATGTCATCCTTCAGTTTCAAGCTGTTGCTCTCTGTGTCCTTCTGACTTCCTGGTGGTGAGGTTTTAAAGTCAGACAGTCTTTCGCTGCCATCACTCAGACGGGATTCCAGCTCGACCTCCTGGTTGGACAGGACACTGACTGGAGAGTTCTGGAAGCTGTAGCTGCTTTTATTGTCGGTCTCTTTGTCGTCTTTGTCCTTGGATGTGGGCTTCTCAGAATTCTCCTCCTCTGACTGCATGTCATTGTCGCCCTCCTCTCCGGTGATCGAATCCTGGGCGCTGACATCATCATCCGGCTCATATGCTGTAAAATAGAAAGAAGAGAGAAAAAGAGTTAGAATTGTTTTCAATCTTGCCTACACACTGTATATTCATGTAACATTGTATATAAGATATAATACATCAAAGAAAAGATAAGATAATACAAAAAATCCTCCTCCCAAGTGTAACATGGTAATGTTCTCTCTTGGAAGTCGTTGTGCCTTGTAATTGATTCCTAACAATACCTTTCATCTGTTTACAAAAACTATATGTTCAGAGTAACTAAAGGTGATTGATTTTATCTAGGCTGTGATAAGTGTAAAGCTATTACGAGTTTAAGTGACACCTGCACATGCCAAAACAACTCCTGAATTATACAAAACTAAAGACTGTAAAGTTGATCTGAAGACATATTTAGCTTTTAAAGATAAAAAGTAAGTTCACAATGTCAAAAAAGTTCTCATTTACTGTCAATCATCTTCATTCAAAAAGAGGGAAAAAATCCTCGCAAGATACCGTGGCATAAATTCCGCTAAAATAGATACGAGCACCCTGACATCTTTTGATTCGTCAAATTTGTTGGTTACAAATTAACTAGTGTTGACTAGATTAAGATTCATTTCCTAAATCTTTCATCACTTCTTAAAGCGTACTATATTATTCACTTAATAAAACATGCCCGAGTCAGTCAATTACATCAATCGTTGCGGTTAGGAAAAATCAAGATGATCTATATTTCATTAGCACATATTTGGATGGCACTTTGAATTTCAAGAGCTGTTATGGGGCAGATGTGCTCGGTTAAATATACATAGGACCTAACAGCCCGGACCAGGCACTTGCTTTTCATGTGGTTAATATTTCTTTTTGAGCTAGTGATGCTCAATGAGGGGAATGAGGCTAAAAGTGCTGCACTATGTAGCTCTCACTTTGTCCTGCGCCTTCGGATTCTGAAAATAAGACTTTTTATCAATATTTCAGTGGTGCCTCAAGAGCAAACCTGGAGGTGAACTGCTGCCAGCAAATGGATAAAGACGGAGCTGGGATTTAACCTCTCCAAACAAACACGAAGAACAAGGTCTCTCTAACGAAAGCTTCTCATTGTTTCTTGACCTTGATCATCCTCAATAAAGATCTTTCAAATGACTTCGATGTCATACTGCATCTCACATTCTCCACTTGTAATGTCAGAGAGGTGACATCTTGTTTAGTGTATTGAAATGAGTATACTGTATATAGTTTGCTTACGAAAAAAACCCCGAGATGTCTACTACAAATGCTTTATCAACCAATGTTTGCTTAGCTTTATATTATATACATGGTAAATGCTTTGTGTAAAAACAGACGTAAAATACTAAACTTGTTGCAAACTGTCAAGTCATGATGCAGTGCATTTTTTCGGTAACTGGCATGCGTCTCTTTGTTTACGAGATTTTTACGATAGTTGCTAATGGCGCTCGGTGAAAGTATTTACAATCTAAACAAGCAATGTTACCATGACACCCTACACCTGGAGGGATCAATCGAGTGCTATTTGTACAGCGGAGGAAAGACAGACGGCTAAATAAGAAACGCATTAGTCAACCGCACTGCGTTTTAGTGAACATGTAATACTCTTCAACCTAATAAAACATTACACCGGGTCTGAGGAGCGTCTCCTTCAGAGCAATTAAAATGTTTTAATGCATGTTTTATTGCTCTGACATTCTGTTGCGACCGTGCTCTCGCACTTCAAGCAAACTCTAAACAAAGACTTTCTTGTATTTTGCTATTTTGACTTTTTATGTTTGTTTTGGCACTGAACTGTCGTGCATAAATCCCAATGACTATTTACATTTGCAAAGCATTCTCGGTCAAATCAAGTTTGTATCTCATGTTATTCTATCCTACGGACGAGGGTGGCATGACAGCACACACACACGTTTACTCCTATCCATGATCCTCCAAACACCCAGGACAGACATTACCACAACCGAAAGCACATGTTAACCTTGTAGGCCCAAATCTCTCCAAAATCCCCACATGAGTGGTTACATTTCCTTTCCTCGCCCATTTGTATCAGGGAGCTTGTTGTTGGCCAGCTTGCCAAGCGGCGGGATTCTGGAGCGCGAGATCAAACGCAAGGACGCCGCTCCCTCAAACATGAGATACACCAGTCGTTCCCATAATCCACCGCAGCAGACATTAGGACACAGCCACACGAGCGGGACCTGTGCGGTCCACCCCCTGCTTTCGTTATTGATGTTTCGGCCAATAGAACAACCAAAGCATAACTCGATCTTCGACGTGGGCCATTTGTATTCATTTCAGTAATATTCAATATACATTATTTTGATTGGGTCTAAGCGGCGCGCATGAATGATTTTTTGTAATCGTACCTCTATGGCACCTCATTTATTTAAGAACAGAGAAATGGTTAGAAGAAGACGTGTGGTTGTTGGGCACTCTGCGCTACATCAGAGCAATGAAAACAGCCGTCGGTCCAACTCGACTTAGAAAATAAGTCGCTGGCACGTCTGTGCTGAGATTTAGCATGTCATAAACTTCTGTAAACCCTCCAATCTGTGTCACAACAAATTTATATCTTTAGACAGGGATATTCAAAGGTCAGAAAAGCGAGGCTGTCCATCATAAATCAGGCACTAAGTGTTTAGAACATTAATCCGTTGGGAAAGACTCCTGGCATAACACAGCAGCATCTGGATTTCAAAGAACTGCCTGATTCCCAGGCAAACGGCTGCAGAAGAGCCGAGAGAGAATGCGTGCATTAAATGCGCTTTTCACATCTGATTCATATATACAGTAGCTGCGCTATTACCGATTTTCTCTTACGAGTCAGTTCGTATTACCGCAAATGTGATCAAAAGGTTGGCACAAAGCCGTTTTTTAATTGTAAAAGAGATAGTGATATGTTTCCACTTTTTTCACAATGATGTCAGACGTTTTGATGAACCGTATTCTAAACCTACACAAACTGTAATATGAGTTAATGATTTTGCACTTTGACTGATCAAAGTGAGCGTAATCTGTGTCATTTCCTCTGGCACCATCGTTTTAATGAACTTGTGTAGAAATGTGCCGGCTGGAAATTTCACGCACCTAAAATGAAGTTACGTGCTACTTTTTATGGAGTTTAGGAGAGACAGTTGAAAGAGTATGATATTAAAAAATGATGGCAAAAAGTTGAGGCGTACAAAAAGCATTGAAAATGTAATATGCATGTGTAATTTAATACAGCACTTCAAACATAAGGGTACATCAGACGTCTTTGATAAAAACCAACCCTGGAAAATAGAAATGACATGGGAAACACATAACAGCGTTTGTCTTTTCATTTGGAATAGGCCTCAAAAATATGTATTACATATATTATATACAGTACAGTCTGTCTATATTGAGATCTGCCTTATCTGGCTAGAAATTACCCGTTAATTTGGGAAAAGGAATTAATTGGATACACAGATCAGATGTATGTTTTTATGTTATATTTGTATTAATTTATAATAATTTACAGCACACATTCTGTTATTTTTATTACAGCATTGCTGTTTTTCCTGTTTTTGCAATAGACAACCAAAATCATGAACAGTCCATATATATATGAAGAGTTTGGTTCCAAAATGAGATAACCAATTTTTTTTTAAATTCAAAAATCAAGTTATCTCATTTTGGAACCAAACTCTTCATATATATATATATTAAAATATATAATATTTTTATATTATTAAAAAAAAAAATATATATATATATATACTATAAAAAACGGAGAATTTGTGCAATAAATTATTTGCAATTAATTATTATAAATTTAACAATATATAAAATATATATGTAAATAAAAATATACCAAAAAAGAAAAAAAAATTCTGCACATCCAGTCAAATCCTTGGAAGAATGTACAGGCCACTTCTAGCCATACATGTTGTCAATATGAACCGGTTGCGTGACACATCCCAATTAAAAAAAAATTTGGTTTTAAATCTGGGCCGTAGTTGAGAACTACAGTTCTAGATCATGTGCTCTAACCGAATTATTTGCTTTAAACTAAGCAGAAATTACTTGAAGAGTCAGTCACACTTATTCTCCAGTAATAATACGGCTTAAAAATGTGGCGAATGAGACATTTCAGTTCTCTCGGTGGACGTGTCCTTTCAGCGTGCCACTGCGGTGGGCTAATCATCCCCTTCGAGACGTGTGAGGTTCTGTTTGGGGTAAATCTGTCAGTCAGCATCCAGTCAGGGGTGTGATTTGCATTAGTTCAGAGCCACTACGAACAAACGTAACATTCAGGCAGTCCTCGCGCACAAACTTTTTCCCGTCACTCTCTAATTTTCCGTGCCACTGAATTGTTTTCGGACCAGCGCCGCCTTTCCCGCCTGTCCTTCGCCAGCTAATGCTAATATTTCTATCAGCACGTCATCAAACATTTACCCTGGTAGCGGTAACATTTCTATCATTGATCGGTTGGCGGGCCGACCGCCGGCTGGCAGGAGTTAGTCGAGAAGACAGCTGTAACACGCCCGGCCCTTTGCGAATTCGCTAAAGGTAACGTTAGCGTCGCGGGAGAGCCTGTAATTCTGAGGCGTTGTTGACAGGTCTGGCGGTCTGTGCCACTCTCCGCGCGTCTCCACGCCGTCTCAGGCTACAGTTTTTGCCACGCGAGGATCGATAGCTCTTTTTACTTCTCATCGATTGTCTCGCAGCAGGAGAGACCTAAGCAGAGGCTGTTATGACATTTCTAGATTTCCCCCTGTCCTTGGAACAATCAATTACACGCGCAAGGCAATCAAAACCTCTTTGCAAAATAAACCTGCTCCATGACATTTTCATCTGCCGGATTTATGCCACGCTTTAAAAAAGAGAGAGGCAGTGAGGGAGAGGGAGAAGGAAAAGGCAAGATTTTCACGTCCTACATAAAACTGCTGCGCGCACGCGTGCTAATGAAGCAGGTCATGCGAGCTCTGTAATCTCCACTGCAGTCAGCATTACACGTCCACGTCTTTGTCGGACAAACTCCTTTGGCTATTGATTTTTCTCATAAGTTATGACCGCCAAGATCACTGTGGCTTTACCTAGCTGTGCCCTAAATAGAGTTCAAGAGTTTTGCGGCGTGTGGAGACTTCAGTAAATCACACACAACAGAAAGACATTCTCATTTAAGTGCAACATTAAAAGCAAACATGCTAAATAAATAAATACGTCATTTTATTACGCTTTCCCATTTAAATACACTGTAACACAATTCTGTAGTTTTTACAGCAATATTACTGTAAAATGATCAAATCCTTACTGTAGAACCTGTATACAGCAGGTTGCTGTAGATCTGCAAAGCATTGTGGGAAAATTTTGGTGGCGAGAAAATTCTACAGTAAATATGTTTATGCTGTGAATCGTCATACAGTAATTTTTAATTGATTTTTTTGTCAGCACAAATCTGAAGAGACTCGACAGATTCTTCAAAATCTTGACTTTAGCGAAGTATTTTTTTCTAATTTGTATCATTATTTGTTGCTATTATTGTTTATTTAGCGCAGTTTCCTCAGGTCTTGTCAGGTTATCTGTGCATTGTATATGAGTGCGCTGGGAGAGATAGCGAGAGAACAACACAGACAAGAGCTGGTATGATAGCGTGTGCATAAAATAAACGTTTTGCTCATATAATGATATATTTTCTTATCTGGCAAGATTTTATTGATAACATCTTCAGTTTGGCAAAGGATTCATGCTGCTGGATAAAAAATAAACCGGAATTGTGTAACTTACAGTAACTATATTTATCCTGTGAATCATTATACAGTAATTTTTAACAGATTTTTTTATCAGTACAAATCTGAAGAGACTCCACATATATTATTTGTTTCCGATATTGTTCATTTAGCGCAGTTTCCTCTTGTCAAGTTGTCTGTGCGTTGTATCTTTACGAGTGCGCTGGCTGCTGGGAGAGATAGCGACAGAACAACAGGCCAGGGAGATTAGCTGTTAAACTAGAGTGTGCATATTACTACAAAAATAAACGCTTCGCGCATATAATGATATATTTTCTCATCTGGCAAGATTTGATTGATAACATCTTCAGTTTGGCGAAGGAGTAATGCTGTTGGATAAAAAATAATCCTGAATTGTGTCTGTGTGTATGTTGTGTGTGTGTGTTTGTGCGTAACGTTAGCCATATGAAGGAAACCGATAAGTTACTGAAGTGTGCTGAGCTGAAAGAAAACGCAATAACAGGTAAGACTTTTAAAGAGCTTTAAAGGCGGGGTGTCCGATTTCTCTGAGCCGTTGTTGATGTTCAAATCACAAACACACCCCTACCCCCATCTTTCGCTTTCGTCAGCGCTCGGCTAATGTCCGTCCTGTGCACTGTGCACCTTACTGCTGATTGGCTACAAGGTTGTTTTGGTACTCGGTCGACTCAGTTGTCTAAAGCGTAATTCGGAAATCGGTTACCCCGCCTTTAATAGTTAGACATTTTATATTCTAATAAGATCCATTGCAGGGCAAGCTGCAGCAACCCATGTCTGAGAATAACGGGGGCTTTGTGAAAAAAATGCCCTCAAAATTCAACATAAAAGACCAAAAAAATGCCCTTGAATAATACAACTAACAGTGTTATAACTGTTACGATTAAAATGAAATGTGAATAAAGTGTCTTATTACATCTGATCACTGTGCATATTTCTTTTACATGTGTTATTTACAGCGGTGAGCCTTACAACCTGTCATAGTCTCGGCGCATGAACGTAATGGCCAATCAGAAGTTTAGATGAGTCACCGCTTGCTTATAAAAACAACAGGTTGCAGATACGATGCAAGTCAGATTCATGTATTATAATGGAAGTTTAATGCAGTCAACCTCATTCATTATAACGCGAGATTATAACTGCAGTCATTTACCTTTTCAGTTATGAGTTTTTAAGTTTTGTTTATTCCCAGTCTGAAAAACTACTAAAAGAAGATGTATTAATTAATTAATATCACCCATAAACTATTTGTCTTTATAGTCAATAAGAATGAACTGTAAGATCTATCTATCTATCTATCTATCTATCTATCTATCTATCTATCTATCTATCTATCTATCTATCTATCTATCTATCTGTCTGTCTGTCTGTCTGTCTGTCTGTCTGTCTGTCTGTCTGTCTGTCTGTCTGTCTGTCTGTCTGTCTGTCTGTCTGTCTGTCTGTCTGTCTATCTCTGTCTGTCTATCTATCTATCTATGTATCTGTCTGTCTGTCTGTCTGTCTGTCTGTCTGTCTGTCTCTCTCTCTCTCTCTCTCTCTCTGTCTGTCTGTCTATCTATCTATCTATCTATCTATGTCTGTCTGTCTGTCTATCTATCTATCTATGTCTGTCTGTCTGTCTATCTATCTATCTATGTCTGTCTATCTATGTCTGTCTGTCTGTCTGTCTACAGTATCTATCTATCGCTGTCTGTCTGTCTATCTATCTATCTATCTATCTCTACATCCATTCATCACATTATTATTGTATACAAATAAAGTGCTTTGTGTTGGTTGCATGTTTAAGTCACTCAGATGTATTAACAGCAAACCTCTGCAGGCCTCCAGACAGTTGTAAAAATGCAGCGAAGAGAGATTAGCGTTGATTTCTGTATGCATGAGAGAGATGTTACTTAAAGAACGTTACTTCCTTGACTAAACAGGAGCTATTCGTGCAGATAAATGCTTTGCTGTCATATAGTAGGGCATTAAATATTTAATGCTATAATATAATCAAATTGAGTTTCACAATTCAGACAAGACAAGGGAAAAGTTGCAGCGACGAGCAACTCTTACTGTGTTGGACATCAAAGCAAACTATAAGTTCAAAAGGACCTGTGATGAAAACCAAGCAGACTGTGTTAGAAGAATGTTTATGTTTGTCACATTTTTGAAATCTAAAAATAATAAACTGAAACTTAAATCTTGGTAGTTATAAACCGGACCTGTGGCATGTACGTCACAAACATTCACAGTCTTCAGACTGACACACACTTGGGATCTTCTCATTGGTAAATATTGTGCTCCTTAAAGACGTCGTGAACTCACTGACTGTCTTTAACCTCCCGCAGCTTCAGATACAAAGTTAGCAGTGAAAAGGGCTAAGACACTTTCTGCATCTCAAACACTCCAATGATCTACTGTTAATTCACTTCCATACACTTAAATAATAAACCCTGCTCCTGGTCTGTATGTTTCTCTTGTTTCAGTAAAACAATGTTATAAAGCAGTATTTTTGACTGGGAAACTAAACTGTATAAAATACATGTTGTTTTAGAAAATGTATCTATTTGGGTTGAAATAATTGTTTTGATTTGACCTCTGTTTATACTGTTTAATGATGTTTAGAAAGTTCTATGGGACAACAAGACAAAGATACGAAATTTGTGGCTGTGCTTTCTACATTTCTTTACAATAGTTGGTCAAAAAGATCCACCAAACTCACGCTATTGGTTAAACTCTGATGTTCCAACAAACAGATAACGCCGTTAAATCATGTTTTTATTATGTTATCATGTTTTTATTGTACTTTACGGTGTTATTTACGTAGCTGTATTTTTTTTAAGTTGTTACAACTTAATCAAAACAACCCAACTTCAGTTTGATTGATCTTACTTGGAATGCAAAGCCATGATTTTTATAAAAATAAAAAAACAGAGTTATCTACTTTTGCAAATGAACTCTTCAAATGTGTTAAAGGAGCCACAAATTTGGCACTTCTACACAGCAAAATCGCCGGTGTTAAAAAAGGTCAAATTAACACTCACAGTGTATATAATCCACACTATCAAAGTGTGGATTATATATACACTGTTAGAGTTAATTTGACTTTTTTTTCCAACACTGGCGATTTTGCTGTGTAAATCAACCAGGTTAACATGCTAAAGCCTTATTTACAGTCGTGTATATCTATGCATGTTTTACTAAAATAGTAGAAAACATTTTAAATGCAAAAAAAGACAATTACACTGCACCCATAATAAGCCATTTTATTTGTGCGATACAGGAAAAAACGACAGCAGCATAACTGCTTTCAATATTCTATTAGATAAAAACAAATTTTGGGAGTGAAGGATGAATATGAGACATGATAAAAAACCTTCTTAAATAATCAAGACCGCACTGTCTTCATTAACACAGCTTGATTTGGGGTCACATTAACTCTTAGGGGTATTCAAAAATGTGCTTGGTTTTTGTCATTCCCGATAAACAAAGCACTTGGGACATTAGGCGATGACATGGGTCACCCTCAGCATCTCTCTCTCCAACATCTGTCACTCGCCCCTCAGTGGATCACGTGACGAAGTCTAATAGAGAGGCACTGGTCCCCGTCGGCCCCTAAAGTACCCGTACCTCACGCTGAACGAAACCTGAGCGGTCAAGCAAGCTGGGTGGTGCTAATGAAAGATCATCAGGTACTGTGAGAGAGAGAGAGACCCAACGCCACTTTTGGATTTTGGAAAATTGAGGATTCAATCTTACATCGTCCACAAGTGCACCATCTCTCAACACGAAGCCAAGACTCCTTTTACTCAGCAAACACAGTTTGCTATTACATCTTTACAACATTAAAAAAGTAACGATAAATCCTAATCCATGCATAATGCTAATAAGACATTCAAAATATCCCCACCCCTGAAACAAAGTTGTGACATTAAGAAATGTCACAGGACACTATGAAACGTAACAATGAACTGGCAGGACTGAGTTGTTCTTCGTCTCAAGGTACCGAAGCGATTTCCCCCGTGCTAAAAGAAAGGCGAGTGGACAAACTGGTGAAAACAGATCCACCGGGACCTTCAGCTCCGCCCTCTGTGCTTCATACTAACAAAGCCCGTGTGTGGCCTTCAGCTCAGTCACCTTCCCTGACACACATAAATAGAAGCGGATGTACAGACAAAGAAGTGGATCAGAGAACACATTCCTCGTTTTTATCTATCTGAGGATTTCACATTTTAATGGGATTCAGAGGTTCTAATTGATTTTGGAGTTTTATAGAGAACATGCAAATATGTTAAGAGGTGATGATCACAACCTCTTTTTGGGACGCCTTCCCCTTTTGACACCGTGCGAGAGATATAACATCTGTAGTCAACTGACATCCAAACCGACTAAAAACTGTCGCACAACGTCAAGAGATCTTATTAGAACATAAGTTATTAATATTCATTCGAAATCGAATCCACAGTTTGAGATCAGCTAACGAAAAAGTTGAGCCAGAAATTTACTCCAAACTAAACCCATAAGACTTTGTTTTGTCTGAAAAAAACGAACTAGAAATTTATGAAAATATTTTACAGTTTAAGTTTTACAAGTTTTAAGTACAATCAAACTGGTTTTACAAGTCATTTCAACTCACAATTTTTATTAATAGTTTTATTAATTAATATTATTTAATAATTGAAACATTTCAACTTGTTTTTATAAGTTATAACAACTTATAACTAGACAAAATGTAAAACAGTAAGTTAAAATGACTTGTAAGGCCAATATCAAACTTAATTCATTTAAAACTTATGGCAGGAAAGAATGTTTAACAGTGTACAGTAGCTTTACTATATGGATTTTTTTCAATTTTTGCTTTTAAACACATCACAGAACATGAAAAGTAGATTTACATGTATGCATTTGCCAGATTCTTTTATCCAAAGCAACTTATCATACATTGAAAGAGGATCGAACCCATGACTTTTGTGTTGCTAATGCAATGCTGAATCTACAGAAACACAGAAATCTACACTAACATCTATTTTATGTTATGAACACTAAACGCAAATCTGTTGGTTAGTAAATCATGGAATAATTGTAATCTTTGGCTGAAATATTCTTTAAACGTCTCGCATTTTCACGTACGTCCCTCCGCAGTCTATATTCCATGGATCTTCCATTAGATTCTGGCCTCGCTCCAGTTGCCACTTTGCCTTATACAAGCAGTTTTGTGCAGTTTTCAGCAAAGGAGGCATTTTTATATTCCAAGTTCATTAATAGTAGATAGCCAGTTTTTCCCTTCATTAAATACAATGAGACTTCCCCACTGTATGCGCAAACAGACGCACGGCGCTGTCAGCTTCTTGTGGGACCAAAGGCACAAATAAAGCGGAGGAAGAAGCTCCAACACTATTGAGAGCAAACACCAACGGGAGAGAGCGAGAGAGAGAGAGAGAGAGACGCTTCCAAAACAGACCCTCTGTTCACGGTTACTATTCATTTTAATGGTGAATTTGTTGGGAGCTGTTGTCAAACGTCTTCGACGCAACGATTAGGGACCGCCGTTCGCTACAAAAAACGCTAACTTCACGATGCGCCGGGGAGAGCGCTGTCGCCCGGCGACAGCTCGCGTCGCAGACAATGGCTGCCCGAACTGTGAGATGTGTTGGCAGAAGCGTCGCCTGGAAAGTTTCCCCCCTTAACGGCGCTTTTCTGCTGTTGGTGGATATTCTGTTGGTTGATATCGAGTTGTTGATTAGAATGAAAAAGGGAAGCCGCTCAATTGAAGGCCAAAAGCTCCCCGCAGAGAAGTGTCAGGCACGGAGAAAGATTGACACTTCTCTTTTGAGTCAACTTTCTTTCCACTTCATAAAAGAATGTTGCTGTATGTGCTGTCAAAGGAGTAAAGTTGGCGTTTAAGGGCAGTGGGATTTCAAACCGCACAGACAATTTAGCTGAAAGGCGGCGGGGAAGCCAAAACAAGAGCGTGGATGGTGGAAACGACAGACTCGAAGCCTTTTTCTTACAGCGTGAACTTTGAATGGCCAATGAGACGGCATGAGTCACTTCCTTAAAACTTTCACGCAGACGTGCGAGATAAATCAGCTCCCGCATTTGAATGACTAATCCGCTTCTATCATGTAAAAGAAAACAAACTACCAGATTCATTCTGCAAGGCTATAAAAGGAAGAAAGCTGACGCTGAGTAAATTATTGCACACAAATATGATTTAACCTTTTTTGCAACCTCAGAAACAGAAGAACAGATAAAAAACATATGTTAGAGCAATTTACAAGTAACATGGATGACTTTTTAAGATATTATATAAAACATCATTATAATGTGTAAATGTACAGTAAAATGCTCAATAAACAAATTTCCCTGCATAGATGTAATATCAAACCAAGTGGCAACTGCAAAAAATACCTTTTTTTAAAAAATGTATAACTTTATTTCTTAAAGGAATCTGTCAATACATTTTGATTTTAGGTGGAGGTATAAAGTTAGTTGATAAGTTCAACTAGAAAATGTCCAAATAATGTTAACCTTGACATCAAACTGTATTTGTATGGTTTTAATATAACCCAGAATTTTTTTTAATGTGTGAATCATTTAGCTTAAAATGTATAAATAATACATGATTAAAAAAACAATGAATTCGTAAAAATTCACAAGGCCTTAATTTTGTTAACTGGCTTAAATGTGTCCAATACTTTTGCAACCTGAAGAATTGTCCAATCAATCTTCATGTCTATAAATGTATTTCAATATATAAAAATATCAATTAAACATAACTATAATGAGTATGAGGTCAATCACATTCTTCAAGAAACAACTAAAAACTCATCTTTTTCAGCAACACCTGACAGAAACATGCTAACTTTTGCTTAAAAAGAATCGAACCTCCTTTGCTCTCGCAATAGGTATTGTCTTGCTTTGTGTAACCTGGTAACCCGTTATAGACCGTTTCATCGGACGTGTACATGCCTGACCCCCAGTTAACTTCCGGTTTGTGTTTGGCTAGTGTTAATATAACTTTTTTTTTTAATTTAATTTATGTTAATATTAATTTGTATTATTATTTTACTGTATAATAATTGTAATAAACTTTTTACTCATTTTTATGTTTCTCCATTTTATTAAATAAACAATTTGTTGAAAGGGTTCTGTAGTTCGGTCGCATTTAAAGAAACCGTATGGTACATTGACCTGTAGTGGTTGAGCTTGGTATCGCAGTCTAAATTCAAAATATTAGAGAGACAAGTTTAGCCAAGTAACGGTTCGTCTCGGTTTCTTTGCTTGTTATCAGAAATAATCTACAGGCGCTCTGTTGTTTGTGAATGCGTACCTGAAGTTCAGTTGGTGGACACAAAAGTGCGCATGCGCAGTAACGTTGGTTTATGTTGTTAAGACGAAACCGTCTATAGCCTTCCTCGTGTATTGCTACCTCTACGATTTAAAGCTTTGTTGTTTCCTCACCTCTTGTAAGTCACTTTGGATAAAAGCGTCCGCTAAATGCCTACATGTAAATGTAACTCATGTTATGTCAATGAAACTTTAACAAATAAAATATTACTTTATAATACCAACAGTAAGACATCTGTTACTTTATAAAAATAAGTGACAGATGTACGTAAAATAACAAATACCCATACAGACATTTAGTTTCCGATGTGTTTCGAGGGTCATCCTTTTTTCAATAGTTGCACACCTGTTTCTCCACACACGATTCAGACTGACCCGCTTCAACGGTATTCGGTTTCAAAGTAAATTACCTATCTGTCTACATAATGATCACATCCAGCCTTCGGCCCTTTAGAGACTCTGGGCCGCTGAGGGTCTTAACCAGTAATGAAGTGGGTGGGGGGGCTCTGCTCACCAGATCGGAATGGCATGGCCCTTTTCTCCACAGCACGCCTGAAAGTGGTTAATTTATGAAAAAAGAAGAGGAAGGAAGGCGTTGAGACGGAACACGTACCCCTGTGTAACTAAGGGTTGCGCACCAGCAGGGGGAGGAAGATGGAGAGAGAGACGGCGAGACAGACAGACAGAGAAACAGAGAGAGGTGAGGGAGGCGGGGACCAAAGCGACAGAAGAACGGTTAATGGAAATGAGTGACAGGCTTTCAGAATGATTTACAACGGGCGGCCGGCGGCAGAGCCTGGCGCTTTGATGGATGATCCTGAAAGACGGCGAGCGACCATAAATCATGTCTTTGAATCATTGACAGAGATAAAAGAGGGGGCGAAAAAGCAATGGCATTGACGTTCATTCTTCCAATAATGTACATTGACGAGTTACACTACCGAGCCTTAATTAAAAAGTGAACACGGACCGCGCTCTCTCCGTGTCTCTCTCGCTCGTCTCCACACTGATATCAGCGGTAATTAAAGATGCAGCGAGGCCTCATCCCCGGTCCTGCTCTCACTTCCGCCCGTGGCTCGCTGTGGCCAGATTAGATAGACGCCCGGAGAGGAGATAACGTCACTCCCCCTCCTCTCCTCACAGCGAGGGGCCTCATCGCTCAATGGCTTTCCACTTCACCAAACACACACAAACACACACCTGCTTTCCCCCCGCTGCGGCGCGAGCCAGCGTTTGCTACATCCGCGAGACTGTACAGGTGTCCGACCGACGCTGCGTCTGTAAATTCAAATATGTGGGCACAGCGTGTGTAAAACCAACCCAAACCAGATTTATTATCTTAGTTCGTCTGCTTGAACGCAGGCACTTTTTTTCCAAGGTAACCCTTTCCTGCTACAAAGCGATGGATGTCACGAGCAGACAGCAAATGTGAGATGCATGATACGAGAGGCACGGCGATAGCAGCGAACTGAAGCAGCAGCATTCCACATCAGCTGGGATCCCCCAAAGTGTCTACAATGAAGCGGCGAGGTGTTAGTAATCCCGAACATCTGTCCTGGGCGGCACGCGAACATCGCCTGTTTGTTCCGTTCGAGGAAAAGCATTAGAGAGGGAGGATGAGATCAATTCATGCACTACTTCTCTCTCCGGGGGATCCAAGCGAGAACGGCGCTGTTATACATAGCTGGAGACAAAGGCATCGTAAAGACGGGCGACGAGGTGAAATACGTGTGACCCTGGCGAACTCGGGGCGTTAAACGCCTTTAGAGGAAGCGAATGGAAGACGTTCCTCTAAACAAGTCAACCAAAAAAAGAGTTTTCATTGTTTACTCACGCCGGTGTCATTGTTTCGGTGGAACACAAAAGAAGATATTTTGATAAATGTCCATTTTTTTCTGTACGATGGAAGTGTTCTTCAAAATATCTTCTTTTGTGCTCTGCAGAAGAAGTAAAGTCATAAAAGTTTGAAATCGAGCATGAGTAAATGATTTTGAACGAACACATTTTTGGGTGAACTGTCCCTTTAAACGCTAGCGAAAGCTACAGCCTTGAGTTTAACAGATGGAGATGTGTAAATACATTTGCAGGTATAGAGGGATCAAGGTTGACATGAAATGAGCTAAACGAATTGGCAAAGCATAAAAGGTCTCGAACATATCCTGAACTCCAGTGTGTGGGTGTCCTACATCTTTTAATGGTTACTTATGATGGGTTTCTGGAGGACTGCTGGAGGTATCGCTGTGACGTTCAGCCAGGCCTCGACACTAATCACGACAATGACGCTTTGAGATCTCGAGATGCGTCTTTTACGACGACTGCGCTGTTTCTTATGTCACCGTCCTCAGCTGTCAGCGCTTTAAAAGAAATAGACGTGGGCCATGCGTCAGAGGCCGGACCTCCTCCTGATCTGGCCACTTAGTGCAAGTCGTGTAACCTTAAACCACGGCTCTGTGGGAATTTGTGTGTGTGTCCGCACTAAAGACACAAAATCTCCCTCCAGCTGGACGATGACATTTTGGCGGTTCAGAAAGAAATTGAGGCAACAATAAAGCTCCTGTGGCGCATTACTGCGACACACACACACACGCGCGCGCGGTCGAGGCCTAGAGAGAAACCCCACACCAACCACACACAGACTCCTCTTCACTTTTCATCCGGAAACGCATCGGTATTCAATCCGGTAATTATTTTCCTCCAGATTTTGAAGTTGTAAATCTATCATGTCTGATCCCATGCTGACATTTTCAAACACAGTTTGATGGACAACTGAAGTAATTACATGTCACTCTTCTGTTTGAGGGCTTCCACGTTTTAGTGGCACATCTTTTCTACCCGCCTGCCGTCTGCACCCCTCGCTGACATTTGATTCCATCAAAATATATGGGACGTTGACAAATGAACACGGACATTCACTTTTTTAGATTAAAATGTATATTTCGGTGTATGTAAAAGTGTATACAGTATGACGTACTGCTATATGATTTTCTCAATGTTTTTTGTGACTGTCCATCAACTTTTTGATTGAAATCCAGCTTTTGAAATTTTTATCCTATACCTAAAATCGAAGGACTAATAGAAACAAATGTTAGAATCAACCAAAATCTGTAGAAGCTCCACATTTTACACGTTAAACATTAAACTTAAAGTGTTAAAATCAAAACATTTATTTATGGAAATGGCCTGTAATTCTTGTACTAGGTCCCTTGTCAAATTCAGCAGGTGTGCCAAAAAATTGCCCGTCTAAAAATAATTAATAGGTTTAATAGACATTTGTTTTTACTTTATGGACTATTTTAAATGCATTAATAAAATAATAAATCTATTATATAATACATATAAAATATATAAATAAAAACATATATAATATAATATATACATAAAACATAAAAATACTAACAAACATACTATATTACAGCATATAATATATATATATATATATATATATATATAAATTAAATATATAAAGTCTAAATGTATTTATATTTTAAATAATTAAAATTTGCTTTGGGGACTATTTTAACTGCATTAATAAAATAAAAGTATTATATTACGTAACATAAAATATAATTAAAATATAAAAATACAAATAAATATAATATATTAATAAATATAAATATATAAAACAAAATAAAATATATATTAAATTATATTATATTAAAATATAAAAGTCCAAATGCATTTCTATTTTAAATCATCAAAAATTTAAAATATAACGTCAACCTCTCATATACTCAAAACTCGAATACAAAAATCAAGTCAGTGCACAAGTACTACAGAAGGCCATATGAGGAATTACATTCTGTGATCCAGACGAAGCAAGAAGCTCAATAAACTTCAGCGAGTCTCTTTGTCTTGGACTATTTACTCGACTCTGGGCCCTGTGATCTTAAGCGGTCTTAAAAGATGATCCATACAGTAATGAAGTCCGCTCTCCTGTTGGCCGGCCTCCCGAACGCACAACATAATCAAAGTCAACTCACCGGGGGATTGAGCGAAGCTGCTCTGTGTTTGACTAGCAAACATTACTTTTATTTGTTTGTCATAGACCTCTCTGCAACCGAGTCCGCCAACGGCAGCAGAATATTAATGGATGTATATAGAACGTAAATACCGTTCTGAAAGCTAAATGTGCTGTGATGTCGGTACCACACTAACACCATATGACTGATGTGAATCGAACCTGGATCAGAACAAGCCCTGGTGGCTTCCCACACGCTCGCTGCCCAGCGAGGCTAGGATCCCAATGCGCCGGGTCAGACCACCCTGCTCGCTGCGGTGGCAGGGGGGCGCGCGGGAGGGGGGACGCTCGGCCCGGGGACTCGCGGCCTTGTTGTTCTTGGAATGCAGTGAAAGCAAATAGCTGCTTAAATGGCCCCCTCCGTTCCCAGACAAAACCAAAAGGCTGTAGAGACATTCATCAAAACACCCCGACAACCTGCTCTTCTGCCTCCCCCCGCCAGGCACGACCATATCCCCCTCTCTGGGTTTTAACTACGACTCCATATCATTCCAGAAATGACAAATGATACTTATATCTGTGGCCTGTGCCGAATCAATAGGCATGCAGAATGGCTATCCATCTTAAGAGCTATCGACAGCTGCTGCCTGACATCAGGGGAAGAAGCGCCTGGTGGCTTTATTCAACACTGAGACAAAGCTAATGGCGGCATATATTTTCTCTCAAGTTTGTAAACCGACTGTCTTGGCCCGCACGCATTTGATTTTATAGCTTTTAATTCCTTTCCTCCCCGCGTTTTAATGTATACTGCGCTACAGTTTAGCATTAAGACTTATTTATATAACTTTCAAGGTCAAAGCGTGCGTACGTACGGTGCTCACGTATTTACATAAAAACGTGTGATATGTATAATTGCGTAGGCACAACATGGGGATTTATAGGAAAACCTAAACATAAATATGGGAACACTGTACGTAATGTACACGTTTATATCAGCCCCCTTGTGTTTAGCCACAATCGTGTTTTCCTATAAGCTTATTTGTCACAACAATCACATTTTCAACCATCCTGATGGATTTCTTTCCGCACACATCCACATCGAGCCCCAGGATTGAACGTAGCATCTTCCCGAAGCCATTTATCAGCCTGTAACCCGAGCCACACGTTTAGCATATCGCAGCCCGTTCCCGACGCTACATCACCCGAGCGCTACTATTACGACCTTCTGTAAGGGTACGCGGGCGGTGCGTAAGGCTAGCACCTGCCGTGTTTACATGGCAGTGTGTGCTGCCGTGAGCTGATGGTGGGGCGATACGAGCCGGTCTGCACAGCGTCGTCTGTATCGCGCCAGCTGACAGATAGCACTTCAGTCCAGTTTTAGCTGCACCTCCTCTTGGGGGAACATGATTGATGACTTGCACCGCCACCTATATCCATTTTCCCCTCCGATCGCTGAGATTCTCTCAGGCCGAGAGAAGCTGGCCGTAAAAACACATCTCTTAACGTTTCTCAAAACGCCTTTGAGGGCTTTTTAAGTTAGTTTATGAATACGTGACTCAAAAGACGTGCGTTACTGAACCGCCTTTTCAAACCAGTCGTTGGGGGGTTTTTTCTGGAGGAAATGTAAAACACAAATGACTGCTTGAAAAATGTGGCATCAAGTACACGGCGGGACTTTGAAGGAAGGAATGCAAACCGCGAGACAATTAAAGAAAAGAACAAAACAACAGTGCAGCTAAGACAAAAGACGTCGTTCGGAGTGTTTGTTAGCATCTTAGCTGTTTGGACGACAGCGCGGTGTACTGCATCTTTTGAAAACCGAGCATGCGAGCCATCAATTTTAACAATGCCACCATAAACGTGTTAACGAACACTTAGCCTAGCCATCTGGAAGACAATTACACAGGAACAAACATACCAGCTCAGCAACTAAAGGTTGGGTCATCAATCACACACATTGGTCACAATCTAGATGACTGTTTGTGCTGAGACCCAGCCTAATAACCCAATGAACTGCTGCGTCCAGGAGAAACACATTTCGGCCCTTCGGTATTCTAACGCGCATAACAATGAAAAAGTCCGCTATGTTTTGTCATTGTATTCAAATAAAACCTCATTAAGGGGTACGTTTTACACAGCAACAGCTCCAAATGAAAATATGCATTTTGCAGTATTTTCCTTATACTGTATATGTATGTATGTATATATACTCATACATTTGTATATATTTATACAGTACTGTGCAAATAAAAACATTCTTGAAACAAAAATTCTGTCATCATTTGCTCATACTCTTCAAAACTGCATGACTTTCTTCTGCAGAACACAAAAAATAGAATATTTTGAAGGATGTTGGTAACCAAACAACAGCGGGACACATTCCCTTCTATTGCACGGACACAAAACTGATGCAAGTCAATGGGTACATTTTTTATTTTGGGGTTACGTATCCCTTTAAGAGCTGTCTTTAAGTCTATGGCATTAGTGATTCAGTAGGAAATGTCAATATTTCAATAGAACACATTTACAAATACTCTAAACTGTTATGATCAACTAAGGTTTTTACACGATTTTATATATTTATGTTACAGTTTCATACGATTGATAGGACCCACACAGAGATCTGATTTTACCATTATCAAATCAATCTGGGATTACACGAAGACACAGGAAAAAAAACTGAGATTACAAATCCAAAAGAATGCTTGAAGCAACCTAGCTAGAAACTACAATACTTAAAGCATCTCCGAAAATTGTTTTATTTTTTAATACTAAATTGATTTCTTCCAATGAATCTCTGCTAAAGGAGCAATGTGGAGATTTTAGCAGCATCTAGTGGTGAGGTTGGGAATTGCAACCAATGGCTTAATCCACTCCTCCTTTCCGTTTATTGAAATCAATTAAATTATTGACCTAAACATTATTGGGAAAAATTGAACTGAAGGAAAAATTTTAATATTGCCTCAAAAATAAACTGAAATGAGTTTAAAGCACTAAAATTATAATAATAAACAAAAAATAAAAATGTATTCATCTTATAAAGCAACATAAAAAATAAACTTTAAATAAATTATAAAATGACAAAAGTGTACACCAAAATAGCCTAAACTTTAACTAAAATTAACATAAAAACAAACACATTTTTTTTAATATGAATAAAACTAATATCAAAACTATAATAACTGTGCTTTCAAACCTAATTCTATGTTGGTGAGATCAGATCTCTGTTTGAGTCATACCATCTCCTTGTTCGTACAAAACAGTAAATGGCATAGAATAAAAAGACATACATGTAAAAAATATGATATTTACCACTGACACACTAAAGCACCGGATGTAAACAGACATCTTAAAAAACGATTTCCTTATTGAAGCATCAAATGATCCAAAGACATTTGCACAGTATTTTATATAAATATACTTAATTATATATTTAAATATTAAATACATTTAATTCCCAAGAAACACACATCCTGATAAAATGAATGCCGCTTTGAATAAACAGCGTCTGCCGAATGCATATGCAATGCAAATGTACAGTACAGTCCCTACATGGATAATTCTGAAGGCGCGGTAGATGTCTATATCCAAATATGAATCCTCTGAGGTGTTCTTGGGTCAGACGTCCACGGTTAAATCAGTCCGGCACTTCTTAATTAATTAACATTTTCTCTGTTTAATTGCAATCACGCGGCCCTCGGGGAGTCATCAGGGGACTATAATTGCAATTACACATTTGGATGAGTTGGTAAAACAATGCAGACGTACACACCCAAATCTTAAGAGATACAGAGAGAGCTCCAAGTGGGTTAATAACGCTTTTGACGTGGCTTTCCGATGGGGAGATACTTGCAGGCGCTGCACTGGTAAACAACAGGAATCATAATAAATCACATTTATTTACAGTTATGCATTTGGCAGATGCTTTAATCTAAAGCATTCAAGATATACATTTTATCGGTATGTGTGTTGCGTGGAAATCAAACCCCTGACCTGTTGCATGTAAACAATGAACGCTGTATTAGTCATGGTTATATTTAAATACATCTTCATTACTAAACAGTTTGGCATCAAATACTACGAACTTTTTGGTAAATGTCGCGTACTTCCTCACATATCGAGTTAGATGAATGAGTTGTGTCCTCACTGAATCTGTGCAGAAGTGTTTGAGAAGCTCTTTAGCGGGACGACAATCTTCCCAGTCGTCTTTTTGAACATGCTTCACCTGCTACTCCTTGATGCTCTTTTGATGTCTCTCTTATTCCAACTGTGAACACATGAGACGTGCAGAACTCTGGCAACAATCTAACGTGTCCGTGAGTGCCATCGTGAATATTGAGAGAGGATCGTGGGAATGTGTATACAGACGCTTGGATAAGTTGTACTTTCTCAATTACGCAACATGAACGAGATGGTTAAAAGCGGGTACCTGACCCCTGCTGGGTGAGATTAGTTTGCGTGATCACGAGGCTCTTGGGTTTACGCTTGTACGCCACAATGGGAGATGAAGGTGGCGTTGTGTCTCATGCGGGAGAAAACAAAAATCCACAACACTGGGTTCTTTCATAACCGTGTCTTTGACGATCGTTTTGTGTGATCAACGTCAATGAAACCGTCAACGCTGAGAGACTTCATTTGACATGAAATCATGCTTCTCATTAATACAGAAGGCTAATGTCCGACTGACAACAAAACTGTACGTTACAGATGCTCATGTACTCGTACTCGTAAAAATGCACCGATACCAAAGACCGATACCTCATGTGACATAACTGAGAAATTTGTTGTGAAACTTGCTTTGAAATTTTGTGAAAAGCACATCAAATTGTTTCTTTTTCATAATGTGTTTAAGGCAGAGTTGTTTGTTATTAAGAAGCTATTCATTTTTATTGGTCTCACTGTGTTGTGAAAAGGTACAGGCATCGGTATCGGCGAGTACCAGAAAAAAAGCATCGGTACGTGTGGGAAACCCTAGGTATGACAAATACCAATAGCTCTGTGTCTTAGTAAACACAACCGACAAAACTAACAAAGCGCTGATGTGCATTCATGACAGACAGATTAAGAAGAGTTGTTTCCAAACTCTGAGAAACCGCTCGCATAAAAAGCATCTCAACCCAAATTTCTGCGCCTCGCCGAGTGCTTTAAATCCTCGATCTAAGACAGTGAGGGATCGACGCAGCCGGTTCTTAAGCGCACGGGAAAAAAGCTCCCGGAGTCACTCAAACCCCCGCTGCAAAAAAAGCCTCCATTTAATGATCCCACACTAAGGAGAATCTACACACCTCCGAAAGAATTCAAATCCCTTTTCCCACAGCCTCTTTCAGTCCGTATGATAAATGACACCCGTCATTCCGCCGTTGCCAAACAGCACAGAGGGGAATTGTACTGATATATGATTCACAAGAACAGGAAATAAACTCTCCTTTCTTTGCCAACTAGGGCGGACCTGGACAGTGTCAAGGCACGGTCACGGGGAGGAATAGACAGCGGTGGACCCAAAAAGGAAAAAGGCAGCCGGATTCGAGAGCGACGATGACCGGCGAACAGATGTTGGACCTTAGAGGGGCGAAATAGACAACGCGCGCTGTAAAAGCGAACGTTAAAGGAGGAAATGCGTATAAGAGCTTGAGTGATGTGTAAGTATGCAATTACGGGGGGAAATCTCGATGAATGAAAGACCCCCCCTTGCCCCCAATTATAACAAAGCAACTGGGGCTAATTACTGGTATTATTATCAGCGACGTCTGTGTATGAGAAAAGATAGACGTGGTGTATATGTTGAAAAAAGAGAGCGGGAGGATATGAGAAAAACCAGCATGTTTCAGACATCATCTGACCCCATGCTCTAGTTCTATAAATACATTTGCTTTCGGATAACATTTTCTTGTTTGGTCTACTATACGTCAAACAACTTACAGTACACGAATGGCGCTGGTTGTCTCTGCTGAATAATCATGCGAGTAAACGTATAAACATGCACAACACACAAAAAAGAAATAAATATGTTGTTTCTGCGAAGCAAATAAAACTATAGTGTTTTTATCTGTCATTTGGTAAAAGATACAGCAGCCAAATAAGTCTTATTATTTAAAAAAAATCATCAGATTATAAAACAAAAACGAAAAAATGAAAGAGAAAAGTGATAACATGACACCACATTTTGTGAATTACTTGGTGGGACAAATAAACAAAGAAATACAAATAAAATACTGAAAAACTACAAATAAAAATTTTGTTAAAAATTTAAATAAAATGTTACCTGACTAAACAAAATTTTTTAATTACATTCAAATTAAATTAAAATGAACTTGAAAATAAAATGAAAGTAAACTCTATATATAAGGTTCTTTGATGCCACAGAACAACCCTTTGGTTCCATAAAGGACATTTAACATCTGAAGAACCTTTCTGTTTCACAAAAGCTTCTTTGTGGTGAAAAAAGGCTCTTCAGATTATAAGAAAGTAAGAAAGAGATGGTTTTTTTAATGGACATTTGACTGTGGAACCAAAAATGGTTCTTCTATGGCATCGCTGTGTAGAACCGTTGAAGCACCTTTATTTTTAAAAGTGTAAAGTCAAAATAAAACGAACATAGGTATATAAAGTAAATAAAAAAAAGAATCCCAATTTTTGTTAATCTTTCAGATTTGAAATACGATTAATATATTCAGATTAATATATTTTTGTATGGATGCCTTGTTTACTTTTCTACAGTAAGAAATTCTGGTTCGCCACGTGATGTTTATTGTAAAATGTCAGTCCTGAAGCAAACACAGTTGGGAACCACTGCCCTGTATAACATCGGCCCATTACACTACATCTTTAGCTTCAAACTGCATAGGTTTTTGGAAGCGTAGTTAAAAAGATGAAACGTGACAGAGGTTTGGAGTAACTAACGGAGCATGTGTGTTTTTAGATTATTGTGCATCTGTTGTGTTATTATCAGACCCCCAGGCCAGCTCTCAGCGGTGGGCCTAATGCGCCTCGGCCGGCGAGCGTCTGGGCTGCGGGACGAGAAGCCTTCAATCACTCCGACAGCGACATCCTCTCGCCTTCGCCATCACATGGGGGGTGGGGACGGAGATATTTATGAGCGGCGCATTTGCACACACGCCCATGCGGCTGCCATCATTGTGATATACTGCACGCCGGACGCAGGGATGGAGTTCATCTCCCTCTCATTTTCAGCCTCAGCCCAGACCCCTGGAAGCGCTCCTGTGAGCTTAATACAGTACCATGAGCCTAATGCGGACAACAGATGATTACCCATCATGCACCTCTGCTGCTCCTGGAGCCACCTGGCTAGACATTTTAAAGCCAGTATTTAATAGCAATATGGGACGTTGCTATTAAAATGCATTGGGATGCACGTTGGGATGGTTTCTAGAGAGATTCAACACGGTGTGGGTGCTCTATATACTTACAGTGATTCACTGACCCTTCAACGAAATTGGCCTCAAACTGCTAAAAGACGGATGGTAGCGAACTACTGCGGAGAAAGAGTTCCTGTTTCTTTCTTTGCTCTACTCGGGGACCGCACGATCCACAGCATCGGCGTTTACAGTTTTGTAAATAAAGGAAAAATGCGCGAGGGCCATATTTACGTCAATTCCAGCATCCGAAAGATTACAATAAATTTACCTGAAAGAAGTTCCACTTTACAGCCTTTTTCTGTTTGCGAAAAAAATGATAATTGCAGAGGAAGCCCGGCAAAGCCTCGTGGCAGATTAAGGAAATGAATTGGAAATGGCTTCAAATTGTCGCTCTAAAGCAAAGAGGCTGCTTTGCACCACAAGGGGTTCCTTTCCTCGGGCGAGTGGAAGGATTAAAAGAAGCCATAAAAGGAGCTTGGTAATGGCATCAGTAATGTTTCACTGCCATTAAAAAAATGGCTTCAAAAACATCTGCTTTGCATTTTTCACTCCCTCGCTGCTCATTCGTCTTGTAAACTCTCAGTGTGTCCCCGCCGCGGAGGAATCTCACCTTTCTTCTACAAGAGGAGCTCAATGTTAAACGTCCCGCACTGAATTATGGATCTGAATCAACTGACCCGGCCCGATGATTTAATGAGCAAACAGTTTTTAACTCAACCTGAATTATTGTTCTTGTGTCTAAAGGGTCATTTCAAGACTACTTTCAGGTTTTAAAATGTCACCGCCCGTGACTAGGCAATATCATTCTTTTATTACACGGCTCATTTGAATGCTCGATTCTGATTGGCCAGTCGCGACATTCCAAGGCTGGTTATTTTCAAATAACAACCGCTCAAAACTAATAACACCCTGTAACCCGGATGCTGCCAATCATTTTGAGAGGGGCAGTTTAATATTTCACAAAAATGAATTATAAATATGTCTTTTAATAACATACATGACATTATATTTACAAACGATTAAACCAATTTGCCTGTTCGTGACGTTTGAACGTCGTTTCTTACTTTAAAACCCAAACTAAACGGCTTTACCTCGCGGAAGGTCTGCATTCGGTAAGAATGAGCTAATAAAATATTTCAAATTCACATTTTATGTCAAGTTTTTTTCTCACGTGGCAAGTAGCCGTGTAATAAGCGGGATAATGTACAAGCTGCCTGTACATTATCCCTTACTTAAGCTATATTTAACATTTGTTGCCAGGTAGATTTGCAAAGTAAAAATCGAGTTCAGAAAACAATCAAGACGTGTTTAAAATGTTTTACTAATGCACATAAAAAATAATATTAATCAATAATATTTAAACAAAGCAACAGAATTATAAATAATATGCACATTTACGTTTAGCTACATATATTTGCATACATACACATACCAACATATTGTACTGCATTAAACTTATAATAAACAAACAAATAATTGTTAACTTTGGTATATATGTAAATCTGGTATACTCTGTAGACTGCAAAAATAAAGATAAACTACATAATATATTTTATTTGTTGCAATATATATATATATATACAATTAAAATTGAGAAAATATATACTGTATCTACTGTAATATACATATATATATATATATATTTCTCTTTCTTTAGTTTCCTTCTACACAAGTACACAAGTTTTACATTTCACTACAGGTGGTATACGTATATAACATATATATGTGACAAATAAATAATAAATAAATATCTTAAATCTTGAATTACTGAGTTCAAATCAATTTTATTTGGTACTGGCCAAATAAAAAGAATGACATTACATTATTTTTGGTGGTACTTTTGTCATATGGAGCTTGCGAGTCCCCAATTAATTGGAACAACATTCTGTAACTGAAAATGCCTTTTTCAAAAATATAAAAGCACGTATGAAACAACACAAAGTGATTACAATTTCTTATACAATATTTGCGTGACCTATGGAAAAATGCTTTTCTCCCCGCGAGTCAGTGTCACCTCGGACGCTATTTATCAACAAACACATAAACTTCATAAATGCGTCACATTCACAAGCGGCTTTCATAATGGTCAGCAGTGTTAGGTAAACACTCTTTTGCTTTACAGTCAAGAGTCTGTGTTCCTGTTTGCGTGTATCCACAGCTCAACCCCGGCCTGCAGCAATATCTTTCCCAACAGCCCTTTAATAAACTATGGTCTTCTTCATTAGCCCGTTTGTGCTTTATGATTGATCGCTGCCAGTCAACAGAGCTCATTCCCAGCCCGCAACCTTTCAGCCGTGCAGAATAAGGAGCGTTTTCAGTCGACGCTGATCACGGCACTAAAGGGAAGTATTCATTGGGAGCCAAGAAGGGAGTGGTCCAAGGTTTTGTGGGATCAGAGCTGGATGGCATCGCAACAGTGATTCTTTTGTCCACGTCTACGTAAAGGGACGCGTTATAGAGATGCTGTATATCTGTACAATGGATGAGCTGTGGTTTTTTTTTGTGAAGGGGTTAAAAACCTGATATGGGATGTCACACAAGACCAAGAAAACGATGTTGCACGAAACATTTGCATGTAGATTTATGCATTTGGCGGATGCTTTTATCCAAAGTGACTTACAATGCATTACAAGGTATACATTTTAAGTAAAAAAAAAAAAAGACAGACCGTCATAATATGATTCAAAGGAGTGTTTCATTGCCTATGGCTTGTTAAACAAAAGGCCATAACAATTTATGAAAAATATGCGGTGAATCAGGTTTTTAGTCCAATATACTTACATTTTACGTTGTACAGCACTTTGGATAGCTCTGCTATGTGAAAATGTGCTATATAAATAAAATGGGCTTACTTACTATACTAAAGCCTTGTGCAAAACGACATTAAAACAAATAAAATAACAGCAATTAATTCATCACGCCTAACACGATTACTAGCGTTTAATGTAAAACGTCAAGCTGCAATACCAGAACGCAGGTTCTCTAATGCAAAGATTACAAAGCACTAGTTGTGACAGCACTGAGAGAAAGAGAGAGAGGAACGGGCGTACAAAAAGGGCAAGGTGCCGAATGATGTTCGGCTGGAGTAATAAAGTCAGTAATATCACTATCTCGCCCTCCTCTCTCAAGGATTGCTATAAACCTATTTCGAAAATTGCGCCCATATATTTGCGCGAGACAGTTAGCTCGTCCCGTTGACAGTGCAAACTTTTAAGGTGAATTATGCCCGTGTCATTCAGAGGCGTTTATCAAAACGGGTCAATTACTCACGGGGCGAAATTTCGCAGGCTTAGCGCTGGCGCTCAGGGTGGTGCTCGGGACAGCAAAGCCTTCCGGGGGGAAAAAAAACACGCGCCTGGACGATATTACCGACGTAATCACTGTAGCGTGTAAACATACAGCCTCGTAAAAATAAATATGCATTTATCACATCACATTTATATCCGAGCTATAATTTCACGACAAGCAAAGAAAACAAACAAACAAACACAGACGCCCACTCGTTGGGCGACATTTAGGGTCACGGATCAGAATTCCTTCACGCTCCCCATCTCTACCATCACATTACCATCGAATTTCATATGACCGTCTTTAAATAATGATCAAAGTGGGCTGTTTGCAAATCGCAGTCGTTCTCTCTTCAATATGCCCGTGGGTGGAAGAACATTCCTTACACTCATGATGCGAGCCTTAGGTGACTCTACCCTCGTGCGTGCGTGACCGCCGGACACAGACAAACGTATATCTGAGAGTTGGAGCTCTCGGAACAGCTTTAATGGTGGGCTTCATCTTAACTGGTAAGCGGCACTCTTTTGAGGCTCAGGATACGGGATCACGAAAACAAGCCGGTAATTACAGAGTTAAGTCATCTGACTTCGTTTTTATTACAGTCAATTTCCTCCCCCCTGGAAGAACAAAAAGCTACACCCACCCGTGTAATCACGGGGTTTGATTCTCGTGTGTGCGCCTAATGCGACGATATCATCCCATCCAACAATGGCTCCACGCATCACCTCTTTGTTCCAGATGACAGACACGCAGAAAAGCGCACATCAAAGCCAAACCCGTGACGCAAAACTGTTCCAGTGTACATTGTAACCCAACATTAACACGGCTTCTTTTTAAACCTTCCAGTCAAACTCTGTTGCCAGCGAAATCTGCGTTTATATTCTTTGATATTTTGTAAATACCATTGTGACTATGCGTATATTTTGCAAAATCAACATTTAAAGAGATAATAAAAAAAACCTGTCATCATTTATTCACCTTCAAAACCTGTATATGAGTCCTTCTTCTGTGAAACACAAAAGAAGATATTTTGATAAATGTGTCAATTCAATGGAAGTCAATGGGGGTCAATGTTGTTTGGTAACCAACGTTCGTTTGTGTTCGGCAGACTAACTTTTTCAAAATCATACTTTTGTTATCTCTTTAATAAACATTCAACCTCCATTTTTGTTTTAAAATCATTTCCTAGCATAGCTAAAATGCTGTAATGGCACAGTGCGCAAACACATCATCACGTGAACGCCAACGCGCTGATCTCACAAATAGGTATTTGACCCGGGTCGTGTATACTATCATACTAATCCAACGCAATTACGGCGTATTGTCACACAGGGCGGCGGAGGGAGGACGGGCGGGCGGGAGAGAGAGAGAGAGAGAAGCCAGCTCGCTTTCTTCATTGGGCCTAAAATCAGTACAGGAAATGAATATGGATGGCCTGAGGCAAGAGGGGAAGGAAATTCAGAGGCTGATGAGGTCCCTGATGGAAGGATTTGGACACCGTGTGCTACCTCATGCCTGGACGCCTGCCACATACTGCCAGAACACGAGCGTGACGACAACGCAAACAAACACACAAAACGCACAACACGGGGGTAGGATATTGCTTGAACTGTCAATAAACAGCATTTTTGGGTGAGATGCGGATCAATATTTACACATTTTAGGTGTTCTTAAAGGGACAGTTCACCCAAAAATACAAGTTCTGTATCATTTGCTCTCGTGTCATTGGAACACAAAAGAAGATATTTTGAGAAATGTCTCTGTGGTTTTGTGTTCACTGTTCATACAATGGTAGCTAATGTTGTTTGGTTACGTTCTTCACAACAACAAAACACGTTCTTCAAAATATCTTCCACAGAGCAAAGAAAATCCTACAGGTTTGAAATAATGATAGCAGAATTTTCATGTTTGGGTGAACTATCCCTTTAATGGGCAACATGCATAACAATTACAAGAATGATCAAAATTCTAGATGCAGCAGGACATCTTTCCTAAAGTATTGCACATCAACTACCCATATACGATAAACAGAAACATTACCCCGACACAGACCCATAAACACATCCTCACAAAGACACGTTTAATGACCCTTAGCCCAAACAAACGCTAGCCGAGCCGTGCGCACACAGGCGCGTTTTGAAGTAGCGAACATCTGTCAGGAGCCGCTAAGATGGCAGTGTTTCAGCGAGCGGGTATCGAGCAGGTGCGGCGACGGCCACGTGTGCGGTGACAGGCACATTCGTCTCCGTGATTGATCAGCTCAAGCAAAGCAGACAGGAAGCAATGAGACTTGAATCAGGGTTTCGGGAAGCTCCCATGGGCCCCTGCAAAACAGGGCCACGGGGGCCAGCGGCGGGTCAAACGTAACGCGAGCGCTCCGCAGTGAATCAGATCCGCCGCCAGATTTATTATTTCATAAAATCGCGGCCTAATTCGCCACAGCTAATTGCGACATAAAATCGGATATTTATAAATCCTTCACATGTGTTACGCGCGTCTGAACATCTGCAACGTTATAAAATCCGCTGGAAGCCGAATTAATCAGATCTCTGGTCTGGTTACATCAGCTTTCGGCGTCAGACGTGAAATGGATGCACTGTAAGTAGACCGCGAGGACGACGTCACTCTCGTGCCATCTGCTAGCAGGTTGGCACGCGGTTTTGTGTATCTGCACGATCACCAGGAAGTCCCTCTCGAAAATAGAACACATTTCTGCCATCCTCTCCTGCGTGCCAGCTTACGGGCGTGCTGCGCTGATAGAAACACAAAGCATTTTCAGTGATATCTGGATGTAAAATAGATCACAGGGGGACTCTGAGATGCAGCAAAGTGGATGGTAATCTATTCAGATACAGATCAGGGTCGTAAACCAGTGAAATGATATTCAGACATCAAATTCAAGGTGTCAAGATTTTAAAAGCATCAGTATTACTGATGCTTGTAGTTATGCATACTTAAGAATTAAGCATACTAAACTTTCTTACAACTGACAATTTTTACTAGGGCTTCACGATATACCAATTGAAAAAAAAATACCGCAAATGTGATTTTACAGTATCTAATGTTTACAAAATGATGAAAGAAAAGGTCATAGATTAACATCGACGAAAGGACACGCGCCATGTCTAGGTACCAAAACACGACGGAGACTTGGAGTCGGGCTGGTAGGACATCCAGAAAACACAACCGACTTTACTGCAACATCCTCAAACGCTCTGACGGCGAACTGTGCATGAGCAAGCACCACTAACAAACTTCATTCGAATCTACAAATCTAGTCCTTTCAATATAACTGACATGCCGCTCGAAAACGGGGGAAAATTAAAAAGAACTTAAAGTTTCACTATCATGACAAATGGGAGCAATTTTAGCAGAAGACTATTAAGCTTCCCATTCAGACGCGCCAATAAATTTCCAAAACACACGACAAAAAAATTCCCAAATCATAAATCACGACTAACAAATTACACGGCTACAATAACAGAGAACCAGGATCGGAAAAGAAGACGGCGTTTTAGAATACGGTGGGGGGCGGGAAGCGCGCGCACGCCGCTCTTGAGGGTCATTGGGTCTCATTGGCGGTCTGATGGGACTCGTCCGGAGCACGATGAGGGCCGGCGCTCATTTGACTGTGGATCCGCTGGATTCTAATGACTCCCTCCGGCAGCGTAATGGCAGGTATTAAAGCGCTTATCCCAGCGAGGACCTCAGCCACACATGTCTGCACTCATGCGGACCCGGCCACTGACGGACTAACTACAGGCCTCCACGCTGGCCGTCCTGGCCCTCGGTGATGCAGCTGCACATCTTTAACAGCGCGACTCGGAGGGGAAAGTCAAACGGAGAGGCCGAGGGGCGGAGAGACGGATGTACGCCCCCTGTGAGAGACCGAGGTGTAATGAGGGGAGACGAGAAAATTGAGGGGGGAATCTGGGAAGGAAGGGATAGACGGACCTGTATCTGGTGCATTTTATAGAGTAGTGGCCAAATGAGATGCCCCACTTTGGGAAATTGACGTCTTTGCTATTTATGCAAATATACTGTTAAGGATTTATTTTAAAATAAATCTCTACATGATGTTGTTTAGTTGTGCTTGGAGTACAAACTAAGCTTAGTTTTGAACAGAATTTAGAGAAGCTTGGCAAGAATATACACAACAGCTCACCGAGTCAAAACCCAAGAAAATCACTACAAAATATCACTACTAAGAGGCAATCAGCAAAATATTAATAACAGATCCAATTTCAGGCAATGTTTGCTTTATTTGTTCTTTATTTCTATATTTCCCTCTTTTTTCCCTATGCATAGTTTGTGTATTTGAAAAAAACCCAATCCCTAACACGCTGTCATGTTGTCCAACAAATACCTTAAAAATGTTGTGTTTTGTCCATGTTGAACCACACACCTCGCCTGAGGGGGCGCTACAAACAAACAGACATTACCTTTGACCACTACTGTGTTGACCTAATCGCTTTTCGACACCAAAAACCAATCTAAAATTAAAATGAATACACTTTAATAAACATCAAAGTGTCCCTATTAACATATAACACGCTTACCGTGCACTATTTATCTGCATGGTTTACCAAAATAAATAAAATGTGATCTTTTATCAAATACATCGCAAATCCTTTTAACATTCCATTCCCTCATGAATCAATGTACATCAGACAAAATACATTTCATCCTTTCAAAATGATATTAAACATGTTGCAAATATCATTTCACACTGTGGTTACAGTGGGATAAACGTCCAAAAAGGTAAATATTCCACCCAAGTTCTTCAAACTCGCTACTTTCTGCTGAAAATCCCAAAACATTTCACACCCCTTAATCTGATAACTGGAAACACAAACATTTCCATACGCGGCACGCAGAAGAAAAAACAACCACGTCACAGGACGTACAAACCACAGAAACCACAAATGAGTCAAATGGCAACGAGACGAAAGAAATGACGTTGAAAGTCAAAAAGCAGCATTAACACTATTTTACATCCAACAAGCTTCTCAACGTTACACCCACCAGGAGTTTACTGGAACCTTGTCTTCGTGACTCAAGACGCCGTGTTCAGGAAGGCCTGGCATCACGTTTTGTTTCATACAGATACAGTTGGCCCACAGTAAGGCATGCGTCTGTCTTTCTGTACAAAGGCTCCACTGTGCGCTATCAATCATGTGAAGCCGGCATGAAGCTATAAATCCCTTCTTTGAGGAAATCCCCCCTCCGTGCAGATTTACAGAATGGTGAGGGGTGAGGTGCCTGCCCACATACTGTACTGTATATATATGAGTACATTACCAGCAGATAAACTGGGTTTTGATTTACAGTAGTTTCCAGATAATGACAGGTGGAATGTCATTTTTTAAAATGGGATAAACATGAATTTTAATATTTGCTGTTAGTATACGTACAGTATAATTCAGTCACGACGGGGGTTTCAGTCGAGGGGAAATGTACCCGTAATGTCAATAATATGGTGTACTTGGCATGACGTGTTAAAATTCAGCGGACACAAGCGGAGATTTTTAACTCTGACATGCACACAAGGATCAGTAAAAAATAAGAACAATTTTGACAATATTTACTCCTTAAAGGAACAGTTCACCCAAAAACGTAGGAAACAATTATTTGTTCTGACGAACACAAAAGAAGATATTTTGAAGAATGTAGGAAAGCAAACGGTTCTGGGGCACTTTTGACTATACCATTGTCATTTTCCTCCTGGGACATTCTACCAGAAACGTGCATTTTCTGTCCTTGAACCGTTACAGTGAATATTTCATCCCAAAAAAACGTCTAAAACTGACTGATGTTTGATTTCTGAGAGACGTTCTGTAAAGGAATATGTCATTCGTTAGGTTCTCGGATTTGTTTTCTTTATTAAAACACTTGTGAAAATCACAAATCGTGTCCTTCTCCTCAGCCAAATTAGACCTTCAGCTTTCATAGTTTTGTTATGCTAAAAAATGTTATTTAGAAGAAAAAACTCAATCGATAGCAAGTTTAAGTTGTTATCATTCATATCAGTTGATTAAAAACATGAAATTATACATACATTCTACAAATAAATACTATTTTGTCCCCATGTTTTTGGTCAGTCCTGCCATGTTTACATAAAACTCAACACTAGAATGTGTGCAATACGCCTTTGGTTTGACTCATTCAGGAAATGACATCATTTGACTGAGGGAAAGCTGACACCGATCAAGGGTGAGTTCTGTCATTGAATTGTATGATTTTCAGCTTGTTTTGCATGTTTTTTGAGGAGGACGAGCTAAAGTGTCAGGCCCTGTCATGGTAAATGTACGTTTCTGGTAGAATGTCCCTCCTATGGTAGTCAATGGTGCAGGCCAAGAACTGTTTGGTTAAAAGCATTCTTTCAAATATCTTTCTCTGTGTTCATCAGAACAAAGACATTTATACAGATTTGGAACAACTCGAGGGTGAGTAAATGACGACAGAAATTCATTTTTGGGTGAACTGTCCCTTTAAGAGCTGTGGTCCACAAAAACAACTGATCCATTTTAGTCTCCTCACATGTGATTATCATATGACTTCTAAAGATGTATGGCTTGGTTTTATAGTGCTTTTACGGTGTTTGACATTTCTGGTGCATGACAGAAAATTAGCATGCGAGTGAAGAAACGGTGACAGATTACTAGTGAACTGTCCAAATCCTTCCAGTAAGATGACATCGCCGTGGACCGGACAGTGATAGAACTGCAGCTCTCGGCAACTTTCTATCACATAAAGTTTGACTTCTGATTCGACTCGCAGTCTTGTAAGAGAAGAGCAGATAACAGGAACTCCAACACGCTCGTTCGAGGCCTCGCTAGAATGATTGAGGCTTTTTCAAAGTTAGAACACGCTTCAAGAGGGCACGGCAATTAATAGGAGAAATTACATTTCATAGGATCTTTAGTGGAGCGAGTTCGTCTTCGCTGCAGATTGTAATGCTGCATAATTTCAATGGTTTGCTCACATTTATTTTATTTTGCTAAATTGCAATATTAGTCATACACTCATTATAGGGCCCATCAGTTCTCGGCAAATTCCTACTGCCGTTCATTTCCAGCGGAGACGATGCAGGACGTGTAATTTCACTCGCTGATGTGGAGTACTGACATCTGAGGTCAGAACACACCCTTAAACAGGACATAATTAAAGGGATAGTTCACCCAAAAATGGAAATTCTGTCATGAATTACTCGCTCTCCAGTTGTTCCCAACCTGTATAGATTTTCCCATTGACTACCATAGTAGGAAAAATGACAATGGTAGTCAAAAGTGCCCCAGAACTGTTGCTGTCATACATTCTTCAAAATATCTTCTTTTGTGTTCAACAGAACAAAAAACTATATAATGTTTAATTATAGTAATTTTTCCTACTATGGTAGTCAATGGGGTCTGAGAACTGTTTGGTTACAAGCATTCTTTCACATATCGTTTTCTGTTTATTACATTTATGCAGATTTGAAACAACGAAGGCGAGTAAACGATAACAGAATATACATTTTTGGGTGAACTGTCCCTTTAAAGGGACCCCCATGTTGTTCAAAACCTGTGTATGACTCTTTCTTCTGTAGAACACAAATGAAGATATTTTGAGAAATGTCTCAGTGGTTTTGTGTTTATACAACGGAAGACAATGAGATTCAATGTTTTTGGGTCACCAACGCTCTTCAAAATATCTTCTTTTGTGTTCTGCAGAAGAAAGAAAGTCACACAGGTTAGAAATGACATGACGGTGAATAACCCAACTCCAAATCTTGTTTTTTATGTACCGCACAGCATTAAAACAGCGTGATGTTCCACCACTGGGTCTGGAGCATCATCAGCCAAATAAACCCGATCTTTGCCGCACCGTTACATGCCGCATCCCTCTCAACGCCTTTAACCATTAATATGTTCATGCTGTTCCCTTAATCATGTTGTAAGCACAACTGAATTATTCTATATCCTGCAAGGACACCTAAGCTGTCACTGCTGTTTAATGAGTTTCAATTAAGCTGTTAGTTTCAGAAGAACGGCGCGCCTCGTGCCGGGCGTCTACTCGCAACTCTGCAAGGACACAAACAAGACGTTTTATTGTGGCAGATTTACTCCATCAAAAGTGCTCCGCGATTTCAATCAGAGCGTTAAGATACGTCAGCGTGCTTTGTTGTGAAATGTTATTGTTAAACGCGGACATTTATTCGCGTTTGTTCGACGGCTCTGTGGCAGAATAGTTGTTCGGTTATTGAACGGGAGCTTTTCTGGTGCATGTTGTGATCTTCTGTACTGTACTGTATATGATTTAAGGTCTGTAAAGCTGTGGCCTGTTAACGCTTGACTCTCGCAAGTCAAATTATGTGAAGTCAAGGCTGGAAGGAAACATTTCAGTGACTGGCTACAATTAAACAACCTTTGAATTGACGGCACACAAAATTCAGCCCTCCTGCAGCTCTCTCTCTCTCTCTCTCTCTCTCTCTCTCTCTCTCTCTCTCTCGAGAGAGAGAGAGAGAGAGAGAGAGAGAGAGAGAGAAGAAAGAGAAAGCACAGCAAACGTTTACCGCTTTGAGAAATGCACTGTTTTTATTTCCTACGTTCACGAAAGAGCACAAATATGTAAATGACTCACTCGTAAAGTACTCTAACACATGCAAAAATATGCAAACGATCTACACTAAAATGGTCCTCCAACATAGTGTAAAAGAAGTATGCATAACAATCATGTTTGCTTTCTGAATCTCACGCTCTCCTGATCTTTCTCTACTAGAACTTCCTTCGTCACACAAACGCACACCGCGCACCGACGAATCCGGAGAAACTATGCGGGCCGGGGTCCTGCTGACCTCTAGGTGGAACATAATTCACCTTGGATTGAAAGGCAGGCCAGGTCTCGAGAATATCCAGTTGATTCATCAAATTAGTTTCCGTGTAATTGCGCGACACGGCGTGCCATGAAACCTGTCAGCTATAAAGCTGTCGGAAAGCCATCAGCGACCGTGTTTAATGAAGACACCGAAAAAAGAAAAGCCTGAGGTTACGACTGTGCTTTTGGGCACCTGCCAGGGATGTGCTGACGACATCATCTTCCTTCAGAATTTAAACATTCGCTCTTTAAGCATGAATAAAATCAATTTTCCCGGATGATTTAATTAATGTTGCTTTAAGACGCCTCTTAGTCAAGGCTAGTGTCTGATAATGATGCAAAATTAAAATCTGAAATAGCGGCTGTAAAAAAAGTTTGCGATTTAAATTCTATGCCTGTCGATTTACAAAACTGGTAATTATGCTCTTAAATACACAGTACATACACAATAAAACATATTTGTCGATGCGTTTCATGGTGTTTAAAATAAATTGGTCGATTTAAACATTATAAGCACATTTACCTCCTGCCAACCCTAAACCTGATATCATGAAAGTTTGCCGTTCATAATTGTTACAGATCGCACCATTAGCAAAATATTGTCCTAGCTCCTGCCCCATAGACGGTAGCAGGCCGGGGTTAATTTGCATAATAAATCTTAATTGAGACTCATTAAGCACTTGATTGGAAACAAATCAGGTACACTGCGGACAATTTTTAGATTAATGAAGTTTCTGTCTTGATTTCAGCCATCTTCTCAAAGTATTATGTAGGCCAGGAAGATTATCATTCTTATGGTTCCTATAGGAACAAAAGCAAGATGTTGAGTTACAAATATATATAAATAGTGAAATAGTCCTATTAAGCAAATCTATATATGAAGATAAATCTCTTATGTTATTTAAAAAAATAAATATAAATATTATTATCAAATATAAATATTAATATCAAATAATATATTATTAACACTTAAAATTAATTTCTTAAAATTGTCTTTCTGAATTTACTATTATGTGTTTAGGTAAAAGGATCATTTTTGTTTCATTCTGTGAACAATATTTCTTCCAAATTTCAAATAAAAATATTGTCTCCATTTGCATTTACTTGCAGAAAATGAAAACTGTAGAAACAGGTCAAAATAGCAGAAAAGATGCTCTGTATGTTTTTCAGACCTCAAATACTCCAAAGAAAACTAGTTCAACACTAATATAAAAAGCTCAAAAAAATATTTGTATGTGATAACCTGGATTTTTATCATAGTTCTCATGTGTCTTGTCATGCTGCCAGTCTTCCACGTCGCTGTTGGATGACTTTATCTCACTCCTGAAGTTTTGTTTCAATTTTTGAAATTTGTTTTCAACAGACACTGGACTGAAATGGCCACAATACATCTTGAAATGCTGATTAAATGAAAATTTGGAATGGTCTCCTACAAAATAAAAGTCCTACAGCAATCTCATTCCAATCGCTGAGCCCACCATCATATCAGAGCAACAGTGTTTACACTTTCATAGTCGTCTCTGCATTTATATGACACACTTCACCATTAAACAACGCCAAACACACACCTATCTTGTGTACCACGTACTGGGAACAGTGCGTCCCCATTGTTTTCTTTGTCATCTGGACACCTTAAAAACAGAATGAAGCTTTGTGTTCATATCACCAGGATCCTATCGCAGGGACGAGGGGTAAATATGACAGCGAGATCTGAAACTCGAGCCAAAGCCACAGCTCTCGCCCGGACGCAGCACCCTGTCTGAAATCCATCTGGACATGGTAACCTGAACCCACACTGATTGTTCTCAACAACTCTGGAACCATATGGCCTACCGCGCTACGACGACAATTACTAAAACGAGTCTCTGCGTCCATTCACAATCTTTGTGTTTGCAGTGATAAGAAATGGTTTGGGGACATCAGTGTTGCATCCTACGCCTTTTTAACCGTTCACCTGTTAGACCTGTGGACTGTTTTCTAAACCATAAGGTCACACGAAAGCTTTGTGTGAGAAATTTAAGTCCTTACTGCACGCTCACAATCTACCGACGAGCTGCTGTGCTCGAATCATTCAGTACTGAACTGAATCAACTGATTCACTAAAAAAGACTTCACTCACAAAGAACACCATTTTATTTCAAATTGACTTTATTTTTAAACTTTTCGCCACATAACGTTGCTGTAAGGTTTCAGAAGACTATGAATCACTTTTAGAAAAGATTTTGGAGCTTTACTGTGTGACTATTGCTTGCTATTTTTCTTTTTTTGACTTTCATTATAGTCTGAAATACTCTTAAAAAAACGTAAGAGGGTGAGTAAATAACGACAAAATGATCACATTTTCTTTAAAAGATCACGCTTCTACATTTGGCATCATTTTAACTGCACGCTAACACCGCGACACCATCAAAATTCCTGCCGGTAATCAAACACCGTGCACACAAAAGGTGTTTTGTGTTGTCTTTAGCCCTTTCCCCGTCTGACTTTCACTCCAGAAATTGACACAGATCATCTCACGCTCGCTCTCTCTCTCTTCCTCCCGACCTCAATCTCCCAGACCTGCTATCTGCGGAGACCGAGTACAAAATGCCATTTTGTAATTTCTTTTATACTCGGATGTCTGGCAGGAGTAATGAGTTTTAGCCCGAGAGCAATAAAGTCTCTCCATAACCTCATCATTGTTGTGTTTAATGAACAACAACAAAAAAAAGCCACCACCGAGAAATAGAAATAGCTTTTTTTTGCGGCGATGATCGCGTAAAAACATTATCCTGCCCGACCGTCCCGCTAGCGTATCAAATTGTGTCATTTGCCTGGAAACTGGCACAGGTCTCGGAGGAAAGGCAAGGTGAACGCGTCGCCGTGGTGCTCGGGTCCAATCGGGAGGGGTTTTTTTCTCTTAGAAAGAACGCGGGGGAGCGGAGTGGAGCGCTCCGGGGCACAGGAGGGTTCTCCTCTCTCACCTAGACACAGCACCACCCTGTCTGACTCCTGGAGCAAAGCCTCACAAAAACCATCCTGCCAGCTCCACCTGCCAACGCCGGGGCATGCTGGCGGAAATATCATGACATCATCGCCACTGAGACAGGATAAACGTTGCTGTGGTTGAGCTGTTATAGTCATATAAACAAACACTTGGGTATTAGCACAACACACGAGAAAAAAACGACCCGAGCGCTCTTTTCTGCTATGCACAGTATTAACAACGCAAAACAAACATACTGTATTCTCCGGCTATTTTACAGGCTGAACAAAAGCAAAACCTGATTCATGAAAAAGGATTAACGTCATAAAAACACCACATCTGTGTGTTCCGCGTTAAATTCAGGTGCACAGAGAAGCGGAAGTGATGACTATTTCTGTTGTCTACTTTCATCTTAAATTCCTCTTATTCGTGCATATGTCTGTGCTGGACTGTCGCTACGTAGACTAGACAAACAACATCTGCCTTGATCCTCCGATGTTTCCAGAACAGGCCACTTAAGAGGACTTTGAGCTAGCCAATTCCCAGAAGCCCCCGTCACTCACGTATTGGCACTGCAACACTTAATGCCTTTGTCTGTCCACCAATTTATCTGGTTAACAACAAATTGGGCTAACCGTTTGAAGCAGAAACTGATTAGAAACATAAGCTAGAGAGAAATATCACAGGTCTCAAATGCACGTCGTGCTAATAACTCCAACACATTCAAATCTCTTTGCTGGGCAATATTAAAAATATACATGTGGATTTTGTCAGACGATATTTTACACGTTATATATCCTTGCTCTGAAACCTCCTGAAATAAAAAAACTAAAATGGTAAAAGTCCACTTGACTAAATACACATGAAAAAGACGACATAATTCTCATGTTTGTATATGCGCCAATCTTTATAGATTTAGTTTATCTTCTACCAAATCATTGCATGCATATATACTTTTTATATCGTGTGTACACTCATTCAAATCAATCCCATCATTCCCTTTAACTCTCTGAGAATCACACCCGTTCTCACAATATCGTTTTTCAATTTCAATTTCAATATTTTTGTTTTTGCCCAGCATCACTAGGATGCCAACGCCAGTTTCCGCCATAAAGCTAAAATGCATAATCCACCTGACCTTCCCGTGACTGCTAGCCGCCTCAGTCACGCGAGCGATATTAATTGCGTAATTCAGCCAGGACGCGTCTTTACTCGAAATGGCTGCGTTTCCACGGCGAAGAAAGATAACCCGCGCATATCGCTGCCACATAACGAAATGAAAGCCATTTCATACCCGCAACCCCGTACATCTGTAGGAAATATGGAAAAGAGGGGTGGAGTAAAAAAAGGAGAACAAAATATTCTCATTCCTCGCATCTTCTCGGGTCTTATTTTAATACCTCTCCCTCTCCTTGTTCGCCCCTCCACACATCATTAAACATATTATTATAACATGACTGTCAGCTTGCGTCTCTCTCGCCGCTCCATTCTTGCTCTGCCAGGTAATCAATTTGTCGTCACTCTCTGTAACCCCAGTAAAGTCATCAAGGGGAAATGAGTTACAGCTGCAAAAAGCCTTCAAGAATATAGGTGGTGGGGGGCCGGGGGGAGGGAGACAAATGACAACACGGGCCTGGAATATTCGGCACGCTGATAGCACATCCCAGGTCTGGAAGATGAAATATTAATGCACAATTTGTTTATCTGCGGGCCCACATCTCTCCTGCGCCGAGCTGTTAATTTTCTATCTGCGCAGACAACGGATCAGTCAGTCATGAACTCTTCACAGCCATTACCGGGAGACATTTTGATTAAGTATTCCTAATGTAGTGGATAGAAAGAATGAAAACACTCTGCCTGCCAACTTTTGATTGACCATTAAGCCACTGATGAATGTGCCTGTCAAAGAGGAGACAATTACCTCAACAATGAAGAAACTCTTCTGGAAAGCTTATTTCTCCATAGGGCTGACACATTTACCAGATTACAGCCGAGCGGGCCCAGAGCGTGTAAAGGGATCGCTCAGGAATCTTCGCAAAAGTTCACCCAATAATTGCGCCGCCTTTGTCACGGGGAAGGGGCTTTTAGGGGGAGCGCGCGTGTGTGTGTGTGAGAGAACGGGAAAGTGGCAGACGAAACAGAAACGAGGAAGAGGGGACTTAGCATCTTGAGGGGCTTTTAAGATTCGACGTTGCTGGCAGCCTACGAGGACCATCTGTGGGTTTGTCTACTGTTATTATAAAGAGTGATCATCCGTAAGCATCAGCGTATACAAAACGCCGACCGATTGTACGTGCATGCAACTGCTGCGTTTCATTTTTTGCTTCGCTGCTTTGAGGGAAATACTGCAATGTTTTGCTATAAAAAAAACAATCAAGATTTACACCTTTACCTGCGGCGTACACACACACACAATAATAATCAAAATATTTTCTTTTCTCAAAATGTAAAACAGGGCTTGACCTGAGGAAAATGAACATACACTGGCTTAAATATACAAACAATTTCAGCAGGCCTATTTATGTTTTGAAGACGTTTAATAATCACAACAGCCGCCACCTGAGGTCATGGGAAGGCTAACAAAGAACACATGATAAATGAATCTATTAGAAATTAATCTATCAATAAATCCAAGCTGACGTGTGATCAATCATAATCCAAATCAAAGCCTGGGGGGATAAAGGGGAAATGTTTCTGTGGATGTAGAAAAGCTTTCTGGTTTACAGCCAATTGCAATGAAGTGCATGACAAGATCATGGCTGCGCCTCAAAACCTAATAAGATGACTTCCTAGGCAGCATTTTAAACACCGAAAACGTCACCCAAAAATACAGTCTAAGAAAGAAGCTCACTAAGTTTTAAGCTTCTAAAACAGTACTTCAACACTGGTATACTTTTGTGCTAAAAGAAACAAAAATGACCACGCTTATTCATTTCAGTGAAGCTAGAAATGTAAACCCTGTCATTTTTGTTTACATAGGACTTGCGGACATAACAAGCAAGTCCAAAAAAAATGCTTTCTAGTTAGGCAGCTCACAGGATTTTGAACTACAACCGAGGAAACAACGTGAACTGACAAAACCGGCGTCGAGTAAGTTTAGAGCAAGTCAGATGAAGGAGCTCGCGCGGTCGTTTAGGCTAACCAAAACCCGCAGACGGGATTCTTATTCTGTATTTCGCGCTCCCGAGCGCGCGTGCCTACACTACGGCGAGTGTGTGTGCGCGTGTCCGTCCGTCTATGAGATATTACGGGTTCATATGAAGTTCACCGATGTACCGAATTCAAAGCGGCACTTATTTTCGTACTCACGCCGTATTTCCCTCAGATTTATAGCGAAACGCGTCACGGGTCGCTTTCCAACAAAACCCGGCCGAAGTTTTAAAGTTGTTCAACTTTTGGTTCCCCAAAAAGAAAAAAATCGCCACAAAATTCTTGCAGACTTTTAAAACTAAGAGATGATCGCGTTCAGTCCAATTCTGCGAATCACGTCAATATTATGGTAAAAGAAACCTTTCCCGAGCCCATCATTTATCTTCTGACAGCTATTAAAACATCCTCTTTGTTAAACAACATCGCTTTCACTTTCATCATAAATCTCACCAAGATGATAAAACATACTCGCTTTCCTTCTTTCGTAAGCTTAACGCGGCCGAATTCTAACCTTCGCGTTAAGGTGAACGTAAAACGATAGATGTCAGGTTAAATTCTTACCCGTAGCCCGTTTGGGAGCCTGCTGTTTCCTCCTCGGCATGTTCAACTCTCTTTAGTTCGCGTACAGTATATTTGAGCCCACTTGAAATACAGTATAAGCGCTCTGATATAGTCCATATACGCGCAATAGAGACTCTCTAATGCGCTTCGCCTCCGTACGATCCAGTATATCAGAAACGCTGTCCGGGCAAAAATCAGGTGTCTGTTTTTATTTCATACGGCTCTCCTTCCTAGACAGACAGATCTATGGCGGATTGTTTTGCCTTTTTCTGTCCCGTCTCTTCTTCTTTTGCTTCCGAAGCCACGCTGTCAACCGCTACGAAACCTGCTCGGAAAAGAAGAAATAAAAGGCGTGCGTGTGAAACGGCGTGTATCACACAGCCGCAAACATCGATCCATAGAAGAAACTGAACATTAAAAACTCCTCCTCCTCCCTCCTCCTCCTCCTCGCCTGGACTTGATGATGGCAGCGAGACATTTGTTACACTAGATAAGCACGAGTTTATTAAAGAGACAGAGGCCGTGGAAGAGAAAATAACACGAGACAGCCCACGAGTACGACCTCGCTTCTGCTCTCTCTGGCTGTAGTTGCGCTCTTAAAAATATATAAATGTTTCTTTTCAGTCATGCCATAGAATAATTATTTTGGATGAACTAAAAACATTTTTACCATTTTATATGCTGTGTCCAAATTAACCCACTTATACTATGCATTAAAAGTATGTGCCTTTTTTGATATTTAAGTATGCAACAAAAAGTATGCGAGTACTGGTTGGACACATTGTTAACGCTAACAATAACATAAAAAACAGTTGTGTCAAAAACAACACATCTCTGTGTTATTTCTGGTAAACTAACTCGACTTGTGTTGTCCCTTTCATTCATTTAGCACAAAATGTGTTAAAATGACATACCGTGTGAAAAAGCATAACACAAACAGTGTGTTAATAATTAACACATCCTTTCTGAGAGTGTTCTGCTTGCGATTCAGCTGTTTACTTTTATTATTTCCTTATTTCTTTACTATATCATTTAATTTATGAAACCAGTGATGCGATCATTTCTTAATTCAGTGTAGCATCACTAAACTCCTCCCTCTCACACGTCACCAGAAACAATACAAACATAGCCTATGGACTATACTATTTAGGGCAGCTAATATGTGAATTGACATGCAGGGATCGTGTGAAGATACAGACCTTCATGCCTTTATTTTTACAATTTTATCAGATATGCTGAATGCAGTCCTGTGAAAAAAAATACATTACTGTGTATGTAAGCGCTGGTTAATTAACGGAAAGCATGTGTGCGATATGTACTGTAATTATTTTTAGTTGCTGCTAGAGATTGAACATAATTATTGTCATGCCGTAGTAATTAATTACATGATATGCTTCATGTGTAGGGTACAGTAGATTTTAACTAGAGTTGTGTACAGTGTAGCTGTAGATTCCAGTTATGCTTCTTATTGGTAGAGAACCAAGCACTTACATGGGTTTTATGAAAAAATATTTAAAAAAAAAAACACTACTAATAACAATAAATCATACTATTTAAAGGCACATTATAATGCATCATTGTCTATCATTGGCTATAGACGGTTTCAGCAGCAACAACATAAACAAACTTAACCTCCGGTAGACCTCCGCAAAGAATCAATAACAAGTTTTAATATAATTTGATCCAATAAAATTAAAAATTAAATAAATTGTTTTATTATAACCAAACACTGACCAGGGCCAGGCGCGCGTGTCCGGTGAAACAGTCTATAGTTTCCACATACTTCAGGTTTAAAAATGTTAGTGCAAAGACGGAGAAAACAATGGGGTTATACTGCACAGTGAATTTACTATATGCAAACAAAGTAATGCTAATGAACAACATACTGTAAAAATACAACGTAACTGTAATAGATTTTAATCTATGTGATGTTTTACATTGCTATAATAGTGCCGCAAAATGAATACATACAGTACAGTTTTAAATTCATGTTGTTCATTTGCTTTTGTATTACTCAGTTTTTGCCTAAAACACAGCAATCTTAACACTAAATTTGACTGTTTTTAAAGACACGCGGTTACTTGAAAATAGCCTTTGCGTTTAAAGTGAAAAAGCACAGCAGAGTGAATTTAGGTAAATTGGGCCATATTTTACCTGTCACAAAGTTCTCAAATGTACCCATTATGATCATTTGTAAACTCAAACCGACTGCTTTGATTTCAACTGTAGCCATAGAAGCATTAAAATCTTTGGCTGAAAAATCTTTATGATGTCATAGTAACCGTAACAATGAGTGGCACATAATCAGTCACCGCACATTGTTCCGTACAGCTTCATAACAGTGTAACTGTATTCTCACACGAGAAAAAAAAGAAAGCCGCGGTTTGCTTTCTGAAGCGCTCTCCAGTGTCTCACCATTTGTGTCCCAACCTCTCACCATCTCTGATTATTGAGGTCACCGATAAACAAATGAGTGGCCATTACTCACAGAGTACAGATGACCTCAGCGCACACGCCCCCTCCCACCATTGCTGCGTGATAAATGATCCCGCTGTCATACAGAGAGATGATTCCGCCTTTGTTAATCTGTTATGTGGTGACGTTACCCGATCCTCCTGTTCTCCAGCCTGCTTTTCCTCCAGTTTCTCGCTTTCGCTCTCTCTCTCCGAGCTGATGTGCAGATGCCAGTCAACGTGCGATGATGGCAGAGACCTCCCATGAACTTGACATGAACTCCGCCGATCAATCAGTGTTCGGCTTCTGCTCTGTCCATACCTGTCTGACAGCTTTTAACAGCCCTTGTGTATAAAAAGCTAACACACGGACACAAACACATAGAGAGACAGAGCCGTCACTCAACTTCGACGGGCCCGGGACAAAATTATAAGGGCGGATGGACCCCCTTTTATTCTCAGAGAAATTTAGTATCCCAGATAAGCCACCATATCACTGTTGCCTAAAATAACACATTTTGTCTAACTTTATATTTGTGAAGAGCAGTCCGCATATTTTTAAATATTCATCATTTTAAGGGCTTTGTTTTGGTAATGCTTGCGAAGGGATGCGTCACTAAATATCGCATATTTACAGGTTCATCCGAAAATAAATACTCTGTCATTCTGTCATCATTTATTCATTCTTATGTCATTCTAAACCAGCATACGACTCTTTCTTCTGTGCAAGCGAAAATCAGATATTTTGAGAAATGTGCAATGCAAGTCATGGGGTACCAACGTCGTTCGGTCACAGACATTCTTCAAATTTCTTCTTTTGTTTTTGGCAGAAGAAAGAAAGTCACACAGGTTTGCAATGACATGATGGTGAGTAAATGAACAAACTGTCCCTTTAAGGTTATGCATAAGAGGATAGCAACACACTGTAGACCATTCGAAACACCTTGACACTTCACCCAAAAATTAAAATTCTGTCACCATTTACTCACCCTCGAGTTGTTCCAAATCTGTGTAAATTTCTTTGTTCTGATGAACACGGAGAAAGATATTTGGAAGAATGCTTGTAACCAAATAGGTTGACTGCCATAGAAGGAAAAATGGTCGTCAAAAGTGCCCCAGAACTGTTTGCTTTGCTTCATTCTTCAAAATATCTTCTTTTGTGTTCAACAGAACAAAGAAATTTACAAATATTTTTTTAGTCAATGGGGTCCAAGAACTGTTTGGTTAAAAGCATTCTTACAAATATCTTTCTCTGTGTTCATCAGAACAAAGAATTGTATAGGAACAACTCGAGGGTGAGAAAATGATGACAGAATTGTATCATTTTTAGTCGAACTGTTCTTTTAACAACCACACAGTGACACTAGGTTTCACATAGGCAATGCGCTCTTGGCGCTCGATTTTCTGTAATGAAAACCAATTAATTATGTCGTAAAAAACAAAGTGACAAACGTGATGTCTTGACACTCAAATCTAGAATTGTTTACATTGTAGATCTCAGTATATGAGCTTTTCTTAATTCAGCGTACACCCGCGGTGTAAAAAAAGCTGTATTCAGTTTCGTTTTAGAGCTGACTGACACAGCAAAATATTTGTAACTGTTGCCAATGAATGCGACACAGTGTTAATTCGCATGGTAGGGGTTTTGGATGTTTTGTTCCGCAGCCCCGGTGCAAATCGTCAGTTCTGTGGCGTGCTAATTAAAATGCACTCCCCATGATGAAAGAGTCAAGGCCTGGGGAATCCAAACCTGCTTCTGATTCAAAGCCGAAATTTCATGTGATACGGACAGGCGGTGATTGAAGTCTTGAGAGCTGTAATTTTCAAAGTAGAACAACAACATATGCATACTGTTAACAGCAGATGCTTAATTTGAAAATCTAATGCATATAACCCAATTAAACGACGAGGAAACAACCGCCAGCGAAATTAAACAGGCTGCCGTGTTGGTGTAAACCTTTGCAGACGAAAATATTTTGCCTGATATTTTAATCAAGGATCTCGGCGATCGATATTTTGGCGCCGTAATAAACACCTGGCCATCCCGCGCCTGACGGAAATTTCCCGCATATCGTTTTGTATTGCGATTTCCTTAAAACATTTTTATCTCGAGGAACTAAAAACTGAAATCAAACGCTGTTGCAGATCAACTATAAACCTTCACTTGTCAAAGCTGTATAACCGTGACCTTTTCTTGTGCATATGCAAACATAATTGTGTATGGAAAGATGCGTGTTTTCACTACCTGAATGCTGAGGGTGAGCGAATGTGGAACGCAGTTCTTCCTGCCCTTAAAGGAGATGAAAACAGTTAAAGAGAGATGTGGGGATGAACGCTGTAATCTTCATGTCTTCATTCTTTTGACCAATGACGTGTACCGCAAAATACACTGTAAAAAGCACAAAGAACACGAACACAAACACAAGAGCAACCACATGACAAATCATGTAAAGGTTTTTTTCTTCCTTTCAGAGAAAGTAATAATCAGGGTTAAAAAACACCATGTCAATGTCTCCCAAGCTTCAAAAAACCACGTTGAAGTGGTAAATTGAGAATATAGTGCAGAAGTATGGACTACCACTGTAGCGCTCTCTGCATGAAGATTCTTGAAAAAAAATATTAGTTTGATTCATTAATAAATAAAAGCATTTACCTTTAGAAAGACAACATGGTAAAAAACATGAAGGAGTTTGGGGAAAACTGTTCCTTTAAGACAAATTTTGATTTGCATGTGAACGCCTTCTCTATTATTCAATGTCGATATTGTTAAAGTTATATTTACCGCCATCGTCCTGTGTGTGAATGGACTTTAAAGGGATAGTTAACCCAAAAAGAAAAAGAAGAGCTTTTGAAAAATGTTTGTAACCGAACAACGTACTTGCATTGGTTTTGTGTCCATACAATAGAAGTGAATGGGTACCGCCATTGTTCGGTTACCAACATTCTTCAAAATATCTTCTTTTGTGTTCTGCAGAAGAAAGAATGTCACACACATTTGAAATGACAAGAGGTAAATGATAACAGAATGTACATTTTTGTGTGAACTATTCATTTAAGACTGTTCACAAACATCTTTATGTTCTGCAATATTTTGAACGGAAAGCATCATGGCACGGCACCATTTTATCATCATTTATCTTATGAAAAATAATGCAAATAACAACAGGCCTAATAATAATTTGACGTAATTATATCAGCTTCCTCTTAGCAGCTGCTGCTCGCTGGGGGTAGAATGAAAGATGCTTTCGTGATCCAACGTAAAACATCTTTTTCCCCTAAATAAGTATTCATGCTGGCAGTGTTTCCAACACCACCACTTGACCTATTTCCTCTCATGTAATGTATCGTTAAAGGAGCGTTGTGAAATGACTTAATTATTCATGCCTGATTTCAAAGTACGATGCTTAAGCAACGCTCACCGCAGGAGAACTGACACGCGCAACGGTGTTGGTACAAGCACACATACTGAGCGGCGCCCCGACGGGGGCCTGTTCACCAACACAACCTCCACTGAGTTCAGTCTGTAGTCTGCATTAAGGTATTAACCCTGCGTGGAAGATAAATGCCCCTGTCACGCACACCCGCACGCACACACACATATATATATATATACACATTATTCTCAGTCTATGCAGGAGAATTTTTTTG